>NC_056728.1:375550521-375650521 GCF_019279795.1 Protopterus annectens | reverse complement strand
ATAGAAGAACCATTCTCACCAACATGGAAGTTGGATATGGCAGCCAACTGCACTCTTAATGTGGAAGTAGAGGCCCCTTCATGGAAAAGGATGGAAAGAAATTCTAGGATTTTATGTAAAGGAGCAACCAAGGGGTCCAAGTGTTGATTAGATGCCCAGTACACAAAGCGTTTCCATTTACTGTTGTAAAGTTTTGTGGTGGAAGCCTTATGAGAGGCAACCAAAATGCGCTGCACTGCCGGAGAAAGAAGATCAGACCTGGCTAGGCGGGGAAGTGGAGAAGCCAAGCTGCTAGTTTGAGGGATAGAAGAGACGGGTGAAGAACTCCCGACGAATGCGTCAGTAGATCTGGTACTGGGTCCAGGATCCAAGGTTCCTCTGTTTGATGGGCTCGAAGAAAGGGGAACCATATCTGTCGAGGCCAGAATGTGGCTATAAGTATAATTGTCCTTTCCAGGTTCATGGCTTTCTGGAGAAATCTGGGAATCAAGGGGATAGGTGGGAATGCATATAGGAGACCCGGGGCCAATCGTGTATCAGTGCGTCCCTGGGGACATCCCCTGGAGGGGTAGAAGGGCAAAATAGCTTCTGCATTTGGCATTCATCGGGGAGGCGAATAGATCGCAGCAAGGCTGGCCCCATTTGCGGAAAATTCTCTCCGCCACTTGTAGTTTGAGGGACCACTCATGAGGTAACAGGATGGCTCTGCTCAACCTGTCCGCAATGACGTTGGATGACCCCGGGATGTGCGTTGCTATCAGAAAGCGACCCGTGGACTCTGCCCATTGCCAAATTCTCATGGCCTCTCTGCATAATGGGTAAGATCTGGTTCCCCCTTGTTTGTTTATGTACCAGACTACAGACATGTTGTCTGTCTGAACTGCTACTGTCCCTAGAGGTAGGAGGGTTTGAAAGTGTTGCAACACCAGGAACACCGCCCTCATTTCTAGAACATTTATGTGCAGGTTGTACTCGATGTTGGACCATTCCCCTTGGACTGTTTTCCCTGAAAAAGTCCCCCCCACCCTATCAGGGAAGCGTCCGTGGTTATAGTGGCTGTCGGATTTGGTAGAACAAATGGACGACCCATAGTGAGGTCCTGGCTGGACACCCACCATGAGAGATCTCATTTGCAGGAATCTGTTATCAGGATCTCGTACTTTAGGGGTAACTGTTGGAACGACCACTGCGTGAACAGTAGCCATTGGAGGAGTCTCATGTGCAGCCTTCCCATGGGAATCGCAATCAGGGACGCTGCCATGAGACCCAAAACTTTCAATACCAATTTGGCCGGGGCTTTCCTGCATTGCAGCAGAAGAAGAACCTGTTCCTTTAGGGATGAAGCCCTTACTTGAGGGAGCTTTACTAATGTTAAACGGGTATCTAGGTCCGCTCCGATAAATGAAATATGCTGTGAGGGCAATAAGACAGATTTTTGAAGTTTATGGAAATCCATAGGTGGGAACAAAGGTTGACTGTATAGTTTCTTGCTTGTATGAGGAGACGCTCGGTGGTGGCGGTGAGGAGCCAGTCGTCCAGATAGGGAAACACCCGGAATCCTAGACATCTCAAGTAAGATGCTACCACTGCCATGCATTTGGTGAATACCCTGGGGGCTGAGGTGAGCCCAAAGGGCAGGGCTCGAAATTGAAAATGACTGACTCCCAGCCGGAAGCGCAGGTGATCTCTGGACGGTCTGGCCATCTTGATGTGGTAGTACGCGTCTTTGAGATCTATTGAGCACATCCAGTCGTCCTTCTGTAAAAATGGAAGGATCGATTGAAGCGTGACCATCCGGAACTTTTCCTTCTTTACGAAGGTATTGAGATTGCTGAGATCCAAAATGGGTCTCCAGTCCCCTGTCTTTTTCAGAACTAAAAAGAACCTTGAGTAAGTTCCGGATCCTTTTTGGTCCGCCGGGACTGGCTGAATGACTCTTTTTTTGAGCAACTTTGAAATTTCTATTGCTGCTTGGCCTCGCAGACGGGGTGGCACATCTGGAGACCTTCTGTGTTGGGGTGGAGTTGATATAAGGGGTATTTTGTATCCTCTGGTTACAATGCTTTTTACCCAGGAGTCTGAGGTGAGAGTTTGCCAGGCCTGTGGGTATAAAGCCAAGCGACCCCCGACTGCCTCCAGAGCAGGACAGTCGGGCCTCCATTCAGGAGTGCTGGAAAGGTTTACCAGGGATAGTATCCCTGTCGCCTTGGTTCTGCAGACCCCCTCTGCCGCCGGGGCGGCGTCTTCCATGTCTGGCCCCCCCTCTGCCTCTGGGGGGGGGGGGGTTTCACTCTCTGTGGCCTGGAAAGATCCCTGAGTTCTACGGAACCACATTTTTCCACCTCGTTGCCCTTTGGGGTACGGTCTGGATGGAACGGAAAAACGGACTCCGACAGCAGACAGAGTCTTTCCTTCTTGCTCACACCGAGTTAATGTCTCTTTCACTTTGGGCCCAAAAAGAGTGGCACCATCAAAGGGGGCATTGGCGAAAGAAGACTTGAAGGCTTCCGCAAAAGAGCACAGCCGCATCCAGGATTGTCTTCGTAGAGCAATCACTGAAGCTGCGGCCCTACTCGACCCTTCAGCCGCATACGAGATGAGCCTCATGGACGAGTTCACTACGGAGGTAAGGGTGTTAAGTTGTGCTGTCACCTTATCTGAAACAGCAGCATCTGTGTTACCCTGGAGGGTATCTCTCAGCTCCTTGATGAGATCCCTCTGTAGTCGTGTAAAATGTGTCAAATAGTTTAGCGAACACATGGAAAAAGTCGCTGAACTAAAAACGGGCTTCCCGTATCTGTCCATAGTCCTAGAATCCTTATTAGGAGGATGAACAGAAGAGGAAGACTCCGACATCTCCTTTTTAGTGGCTGCTGCCACCACCATAGCGTCAATGGGGACTCCTTTTGTTAGATACGTCTTGTCCTGGGGGGCAGTAATAAATTTACTTGGCTTTCTAGGGACCGGTTCCACTGTGTCCGGTGTCTCCCACGCCCTTCGAGCAATTAATTCCATTAACTCATCGAAGGGCGGAGTAACCCAGGAGGTAGAAGGTTGAGCACCAAATGCCTTCAGCAACACTGACTCGTCCTCAGTGGGGGCTAGGGACTGCCAATCACCCCTCTGTTTTAATATCTCCAATATGTCCGCAAATGAGACATCTTCGGAGGGTGATTTTGGGGACCCCTCTGACTCATCCAAGTCAGTGTCAGAAGTTATAAAAATTCCTGTGGGGAGTCTAAGTGCCTCCTCTTGCACAATCTTTTCCTCGGGACCTCATCGGAGGGGGATTCCGGTGAGGCCTCAGAGGAACAGGGGGCATCCTCTAGGGATGGCTGAGACAATGGTGCTCCACGCTTTGGATGTGTCGTGGGAACAGAAACAGAGAGCGGCTCCTTAAAGGAGGGAGAAGACGCGTCCGATGTAGTGGTTGTCTGTGTAGACAAAACCTTTCTCATGAGGTCAAAAACCCCTGAACCTCGGGCCGAGGACTCTCCCGGTTCCGAAGAACATGGAAGAATCCGAGACACAGGGCCCATGGGTCTCGACCCCGAGGACGGAGCCGAGCCGATCTGCGCCGAGGCCCCGAGAGGGAGAGTCGGCACCGAAAGGTCAGTACGACTCGGTCACGGAACCAAGGAGAGATCGTCGACTCCGAGACTCACCTATCGGTTCCGATGGAGTCGAGGTAAGTGGTGTCAATCGTGCAATGGACGGTTTCGGCACCGATGGCTCCACTATCATCGGCTCATCCTCTTCCGGCTCCGAAGACTGGATGGGTCTCGAAGGAGGACCTGTTGGAGATAAAGGGAGGCCTTCTAGTTTCGACACCAACTGGGAGGAAACTGCAATCAATTTGGAAAGAGCCGTGTTCTCCATCAGTTTCTGCACGACACGATCCACATCAATATCAGATAATGGTCTGGAAGAACGGGTCGAAGGAGCCGAAGATGGCACCGACAGAAGAATCGACGGTGGCGGTAGTTCCGACACCGGTTCCAAGACCTGGGGCTCAGTGAGAGACAAACGTTCGACGCTCAGCCCCGAAGTCTGTGGAACCGGCGAACGAACTCTGGAAGATGTACTCGGAGCCGATGACATGGGCTCCGACATCTTCGACCCCTTCGAAGACTTAGAAGCCTGGTCTGACTTGTCCAAGGCTTCTTGGAAAGCAGGCTTAAGAAGCCCCCTATCAATAAGTTTCCTGCGTCTATCTGTCATGACCCTCCCACTGAAGGAATGGCAAATGGAGCAATCCTCTTGCAAGTGGAGAGGGCCAAGACAGTAGACGCAGGAAGTGTGGTTGTCAGTGATGGACATTTTCTGTCCACACTGACACCTTTTGAACCCACTCTTAACTTTCTCAGACATACTTAAAAGATGTGAAGGTTTAAATTTAAAGGGAATTTATAGTTAGAAAGGGGTAGGCCCCAAAGGGAAACCTATAGAAAAAAACTAACTATAAACCACGCACAAACAAACGACAGTAAATAAAATATAAGTATCCACAAAAAAACTATAGGAGAATAATAACTTTTTAGGACTAAAAAGAAGAAAAAAAGACTATCTTATCTGTTAGAACTCCTAATCTCTGGTCCGAGCTCTGACCTGTTGCAGCGGCAAACTAGATCTGAGTAATGGCAGGGAGGATTGTGGGATATAGCCTGGTCTCGAGCTTCTCTTGGATGCAGAGCTTTGCTATGCGGCCGACTCGGAGCCGAGGATCGGCTCCGAACCCGTGTGTAAAAACAAACGGTGAGATTGAACACTCACACATACAATATTACTCCAACCTCCAATAAAAACAAAGTAATCTGCAAAAATTCTGGGCTGCAATAAATCAGCTACTCCATCCTGGACAGCCCTCTACTCCAACTCCCACCACCCCAAATACAGCAGACAATATAGCTACCCAGTTAATACGTACTTCATCAACTCCATACTGTCATTAGCAAATAAAAATAAGAAGTTATGTACTGACCATAACGTTCCATCTGAGTAGGTAAACTTCATTTGTCAGCAACCTATGGGATTCGGATCCGACCTCGGATCCGAGCCGGCAGTTTTCAACAGCTTTAGATCCGAGCTCCAAGCTCTTCCCCCTACCCATAATCCCCTGCCAACCCTGACTGACCTCAGATCAAGTTTGCCCAAAAGCAGATACTGCCCAAAGACTAATACTTTCAAGATAAGTGGGTAACACCCATGGACCTGAGTATGAAAACATTCATAAGTGAGGGGGCAGGAGGGAGGGACAGTTGCTGACAAATGAAGTTTACCTACTCAGATGGAACGTTATGGTGAGTACATAACTTCTTAATCTGAAGTAGTTAACTTCATTTGTGCAGCAACCTATGGGACAGAGTCCCCAGCTACCTGAACCTCGGGCGGCCTTCATGGAAGGATGTTTCGGAGCACTGCAGAGCCAAAGGATGCTCTCCCTCTGGAGATAATGTCCAATTTATAGTGATTGATAAAGGTATGAGATGAGGCCCAAGTGGCTGCTGAACAAATATCATCCAAACAGACTCTAGCTCTAAAAGCTGCAGAGGTAGACATAGACCGAGTAGAGTGGGCATGGACTCCCTGAGGTGCGGGCCTGCCAGAACTTTCATATGCTAAAAGGATACACTGCGAGATCCATCTAGACAACGTGACTTTAGACACAGATTTACCCAAGTTAAATTTGGCAAAGGAGACGAACAACTGGTCAGATTGCCTACGACCAGATGTCCTGTGGATGTAGAAGCGAAGATGTCTATGCACATCCAGTGAATGTAATTTATATTCCCCTTTGTTTTGGTAATTAGGGAAGAAGACTGGTAGGTTGATGGACTGGTTAATATTCGATTCAGAGGCAATCTTGGGAAGAAAGGAGGGATTGGTCCTGAGGTAAACTCTATCCTTGTGGAAAGTTAAATATGGGGGTTTTACACAGAGAGCCTGTAGTTCAGAGACCCTTTGAGCCGAGGTGATAGCGACAAGAAAGGCTGTTTTCCATTACAAGAATTTAAGATCTACTGAAGCTGCAGGCTCAAACGGGGGAGCTGTTAAGGCCTGAAGCACCAGCGTTAAATCCCAAAGAGGGATTACATCCTTCACTGGAGGTCTGAGCAGAAAGGTGCCCTTCAAAAAGGTCTTACACAATTTCGTGGTGATCAAAGGGCCCAGTTCATTTCCCACGCGATAATGAGAGATAGCTGCTAGTTAAACCTTGACTGTGGAGGAGTTAGCCCCCTGATGAAACAGCCCTGACAGGAAGTCTAATACCGCTGGCAAGGGAGCTGTGAAAGGATCCAAATTCTGACGTTCCGCCCAAATGGAGAAACGTTTCCATTTGCTACTATAGACCTTTCTAGTAGAAGGCTTGTGCAATGCTACTAGAATAGTTTTAACTGGGGAAGAGATACCGGGAGTCCTAGCTACAAGTGGAACTGGAGCAGCCAAGCTGTGAGCTTGAGATTGTCCAGATTCGGGACTGGGAGATCTAGGGGGTGGGATATTAGATCCGGACGGGGATCCAGAATCCAAGGGGGATTCACCAGATGAGACCAAAGGTAAGGGAACCAGGGTTGACGAGGCCAGAATGGGGCAATGAGGATTATCCTGCTCCCCAACCGGCTGGCTTTCTGCAGAAACTTCAGCATCAGAGGAAGAGGAGGGTAAGCATAAAGTAGACTGGGAGGCCAAGCATGCACCAGAGCATCTCTCGGAGGTTCCCCGGAGGGGGAAATGAGAGCGAAGTAGTCGTAACATTTTGTGTTCGAGGGAGAAGCAAAGAGATTGCAACAGGGTTGACCCCATTCGGCGAAAATCTGATTCGCTATCTCGGGATTCAGAGACCACTCGTGTGGTAACAGGATGGTGCGACTTAGTCTGTCCGCTAGGATGTTGGACCGCCCCGGAATGTGTGTTGCTATAAGAAAGCGGTTGGTGGAGATCGCCCATTCCCACACCCTCATGGCCTCTCGACAGAGTGGGTAGGACCTGGTTCCCCCTTGTTTGTTGATGTACCAGACAGCAGACATATTGTCTGACTGAATCGCAATAGTTCCTACAGGAAGAAGGTGTTGAAGTGCTTGCAACGCTAACAGCACTGCCCTCATCTCTAGGACACTGATATGCAGAGAGGTCTCCGTGGGGTCCCACGTGCTTTGGACTGTCCTTCCCGAACAACACCCCCCCCCACCCGAGGCGGGAGGCGTCCGTGGTCACCGTGGCTAGGGGAGGGGCCATAGAAAAGGGGCGTCCTTCCTGGAGGTTCAGAGATTGGAGCCACCATAAGAGGGCCCTCTTGCAAGCCCTGCTGAGGGGAATGGGATGGCTCAGAGGAAATCGAAGAAAGGACCACTGGACCTGGAGGGTCCATTGCAAGACCCTCATGTTCAAACACGCCATTGGCAAAAGGTTGATTGCCGCCGCCATCGAGCCTAGAGCCCCCAGGACCAATTCCGCCAGAGGAGCTGGAGAATGTAGAATGGCCCGCACATGTAGCCTCAGGGTTCGTAGCCAGTCAGTGGTCAAGAAAGCTAGGAGCTGGTTTGTGTCTAATCTTGCCCCTATGAAGTCTATAGTCTGAGTCAGGGTAAGAGACGACTTCTCTATGTTGATAGTGATCCCCAGCCGGGGAGCTAGACGAAGAAAGTAGCTTCTGGCTGCGTAGAGTAGATGCCTTGTGGGGGCGGTCAGGAGCCAGTCGTCCAGGTACGGGTAGACCTGGATTCCCTGGAGCCTCAGGTGGGCCGCAATCACTGCTAACACTTTGGTGAACACCCTGGGGGCTGTGGTGAGACCAAAGGGAAGGACCCTGAATTGGAAATGACTGGCTCCTAGCCGGAAGCGGAGGAACCTTCTGGATTGCCTGTCCATCAGAATGTGGTAGTACGCATCCTTGAGGTCTATAGAGCACATCCAGTCATTCTCCCGCAAAAGGGGGAGAATGGATTGAAGGGTGACCATGCGGAACTTCTCTTTGGTTACTGACAGGTTCAGGGAGGAGAGGTCGAGGATAGGTCTTAAGTCCCCCGTCTTTTTTGGCACCAAAAAGAACCTGGAGTAAAACCCCGACCCGCACTGGTCTGGGGGGATGTGTTGGATGGCTCTTTTTTTCCAGAAACTGTTGGATTTCTGTTGCTGCGGCCTTCCTCTGATCGGGTGGGACATTGGGGAGGTATCTGGGGCTGCGTGGGTAAAGAGAAAAGGGAATCTGATATCCTCTGGATATAATGCAAAGCACCCAGCGGTCTGTCGTGATGGACTCCCAAGCTGCTAGGTGATTCGAGAAATGCCCCCCGACTGCCTCCACAGTGGAGCAGTCGGGCAACCCCTCAGGGGTGTTGCGTGGGTTGGTCCGAGAAGGGTTCCCTGGATCCAAAGTTGCGCGGGCCCCCTTTGCCTCTAGGGCGGTGTCCACCCTGCCCTCCTCTGCCGCGGAAGGGCTGGGAGTCCGGAGCGGGACGGGACTGTTGCGACTTCCGGAACCACATCTTCTTCTGTCCCTTTTGGTTCTTGGAAAAAGACCTCTGGGGAGCAGAGAAGCGGACTCCGACGGCAGACAACGTCTTTCCGTCCTTCTCGCTCTGGACCAAGGTATCGCGAACAGTTTTGCCAAAGAGGGCAGAACCATCGAAAGGGGCATTAGCGAAAGACGACTTGAAGGTTTCCGTGAAACCACAGTGCCAGAGCCAGGCCTGACACCTCATGACAAGGCCCGCTCCGCTGGCTCTAGCGGCTCCCTCCGTGGCATGGGATAGAAGCCGCATAGAGGTGTTTGATATGGATCAGAGAGTGGCCATCCGGGTGGAGTGCAAATGTTTGTCCGCCGACATGGACTCGGGGGGGCGACGCAGCGTACTCTTTAATAAGGTCCCGCTGCAGCTGAAGCACATGTGCCATGTAGTTCAGTGACCTCACAGAGAAGGTAGCCGAACTAAAGACCCGCTTCACTAAACAGTCCATCGACCGAGACTCCTTGCTCGGGGGATGAACCGAGGGACTCTCCTGAGCTAGTTCCCTCTTGGTGGCAGCCGCCACCAACATGGCATCTACAGGGGGACCCTTACTCCAGTGGGACTTGTCAGAGGGTGGGCTAAGAATTTTGTCCGGGCGCTTGGGGACTGGCTCCACAGTGTCCGGCTCCTTCCACGTCCTGGTAGTAATCAAATCTACCAGGGGGTCGGCCAGGGGACACCCAAGAGGTAGACAGGCCTGCTTCAAACGCCTCCAGGAACACGGATTCGCCCGAGGTAGGCTTCGGGGCAGACCACCCACCCTTTATCCTGAGCATCTCCATGATGTCACCAAATGAGACATTTTCGGGGGGTGATCTTGGGGAGCCTTCCCCCTCCTCCAAATCCATGTCCTCAGTCAAGGACTCGGGGGAGTCCAGGTGCCTCCTTTTGCACTTACGCTTGTGAAGAACCTCCTCGGGGGGGCTGTCCGAGGAGGTCTCACCAGCCACGTCTTGTTCCAAAGGAACGACCTGGGACGTCAGAGCAGGCTGTCCTTGGGGCCGGGTGATGGAAGTCGGGCCCAACAGAGAAGGAGTGCAGGGTGGAGCCGTGGCAAGGGCCGGGGGCCTGGAATCTCTCGACAGGGCCCTCTCCACCACGTCGAATGCCGAGGGAGAGCTGCTCTCTCTGGGATCCGAAAGCAGACCCTCCCTCAGATCCGATGGATGGATCGGGGCCGGCGCCGAAGTGATCGGATCCGATGGACCAGTATGCTCCGACCTGGACGGAGCCGAAGGCATACCGATACCGCCGGATCCGAAATTCAGCCCTCGGCTCCGAGAGCTCGGATCCGAAGAAAATGGACCCAACAGACTCGAGGGAAGTGTCGGCGTCGAAGTATCCGAGACTATCGGCACCGATACACCCCCGGCTCCAAGGCTGCCTGGCTCCGAAGACTCTGAGCCCGGCAAGCGGGATGGAGAAGGAGCTATCGGGGCAAAAAAAGGGGTCGAGCTCCCCCCCCGGAGGAGGGGGGGGGTCAGGAGCACTCCCATCTGCAGTTGGGCCTGGAGGAATCTTCTCATCATCAGGTCCAAATCTGTATCCGTGAGACTTCGATTTGATCTCGATGAGGCCACCGAGGCGGGATGGGAGTGTCGACTCGATGGCCTCGAAGAAGATCGGACCTCCTCCTCCTCAGGACCCGGTGAAAAGCACGGGGACCGGATCCGAGACGGAGGAGACCCAAAAGTCCTGGAGGGAGAAGACTGCTTAGCCGGGGGGGGGCCCGAAGCGGAGGCCTCAGCCCGCCGCTTGTGGTGCTTCTCCCTCTTTTTTTCTTTCCTGGCCTTCCTCTCCTCTGGGCCTAAGGCGGGAGGTTGAGTCCCAGCCGGGAGGAGGGAAGCAGGAGTGGCAGCCGCCGCAGCGGGAGCCACAGGAGGACCGGAGGTAGAAGCCAAATCCGGGGTCAGAAGACCCGCCAGAATCAGCTTGGACCTCCGGTCCTTGAGTGCCCTGGGGTTGAACGCTGCACAGATGGAACAACCAGACGACAGGTGTTCAACCCCAAGGCACAACACACACCAAGTGTGGCCATCCGCCGGGGACAGCTTATGGCCACACTCGGTGCACTTGGAAAAGATCAATTTTGGGGCCTCAGCCATTTTAACTAAAAGACAGAAACACACACATTAGGACCCAAACACACACACACACACAACCCTAACAGAACCACGAAGGAAGGGTGAGGTAAAAGACCAAAAAATATATAGTTAAACTAGAGAGGGTTTTTACAAAAAGGGACCTGTAAACACACACAACCAAAAAACAGAAGAAAGAAGAGAAAAAAGGTAATTTATTTCCTCACAAAAGTCTCGAAGGCTTGGAGCTGTAGATCAAGCTGCTGTTGGATAACCGCGGCAAACTAGATCTGAGGTCAGTCAGGGTTGGCAGGGGGTTATGGGTAGGGGGAGGAGCTTGGAGCTCGGATCTAAAGCTGTTGAAAACTGCCAGCTCGGATCTGAGGTCGGATCCGAATCCCATAGGTTGCTGCACAAATTAAGTTAACTACTTCAGATCAACAATTCACCCCCACCTTTACCTATAGAATCTGCAGTAACCACCAATGCCTTTTCTCTCAAGCTTGTACAAACCAGAACCACAAAAAAAAAAAAAGGTCAGCAAACTAAAACCCACATCCACTGCAGCAAACTACCTGCCGAATATCTGAAACTAGCAGCCGAAGCCATCGCATATCATGTCTCTATCCTAATCAGCCATTCTGTCACAGAACAATATGTGCCCAACCTCTGGAAAATATTCTACATCATTCCAATGCATGGTGGAGCCTCAACAGAACTCTTTAATTACAGGCCAATAGCAATACTTTCACCACTATCTAAAATCCTAGAAAAATGTATACACCTGCAACTCATGAACCATGTACTCAGTAATTATCTCCTTACCAATTCCAAACACGGTTTCTGACCCGGCCACAGTACAACTGCCCTCGCAAGTTTCACCAACACAATCAACCAATTTAAAAATGATAGACAACTAGTGGCCTCAGTTTTCCTAGATATGTCCAAGGCATTTGACACTGTGTCGTATCAGAAACTCCTCCAGGAAGTCTCACTCCTAAACCTAAACCAAACTGCCCTGTCATGGTTCCATAGCTACCTATCAAACCGCTAACAGGCTGTCAAATGGTAATTACACCTCTCTTCCCTCTTACTCCTCACAGTCGGTGTCCCACAGGGATCTAACCTAGGTTCACTTCTCTTCACTATCTTCACAAACAAACTCTACAGGGTTATCCAACTCGCCACTATTATCCAATACGCAGATGACTCCATTTCCATCTGTGCTGCACCTGCCCTCCCTCGACTCCAGGAATTAACCCAACAATCCTTCTCAGACATAAAATAATGACTCACTGACCATCAACTAATACTGAACCTCAATAAAATTAAACTAAGGATTTTCTACAACAACAAATCCCATGATTATCTATCCTCCTTCCTCATCTACTCATCAGACAACACCATAACTGACCCTGTAAATCACACAAAGCTCCTGGGAGTAACCACTGAGCCTACCTTAAAATTCGATAAACACTTAGCAGCAGTAATTAAAAAGACTCACATAAAATTAGGTTCCCTATACAGACTCAAGCCATACTTTTCTAACTCCACAAGAAAATGCATTGCCAGGACCCACTTACTTTCCACCCTACTGTACGCCTCTTCTATCCTCACTAACCTCAAGAAAACAGACCTAACTAAGCTTGAAACCTGCTATAACAAGATCACCAGATTTGCAGCCAATTCTCCATATAGAGCCCACCACTGTAATGTCCTTCACCAACTGAACTGGTTACAACTACCTAATCTCCAATCCTACACCCAACTTATTGCCGCCCATTCCATGATATACTATCCCAACAAATGCCCAGCTCTTCAAAATCTTCTTCAACCCCAGTCCAATAATACAATCCTGAGATTCTCTAATAAATGCTTATAAAGGTCACAAGATCCAGCAACAGTTACGGGGACTCTCTCTACTGGAATCAGATCTCTAAGATATGGAATACCATCCCTCAACACACCATAACTACCACCAATCCCGCCAAGTTCAAACAACTCCTTAAAACCCATTTAACCAACTCGTGGCGATGCACATGCATGTCTCTTGGTTGACTCCTGCCACCCCCCACTCCCCCATTCTCACACCTATCACCTCTCTCACATCCTTAGTATAGCTAACTAAACTTCTTCCTCTCTTTCCTTTCCTCTCTTCCCTTCATTCATATCTTGTACTACACTTGCTATTCTCTTTTTCACAATCTTTCATCTCTTCAGTATTTCTCATTTTTATAATTTATCTCTCATCACTTCAGTAACCACTATACATTCTAGATCCTCTATTATCTGCTTATCCATTACTGTAATATTAACTAATCACATTGTATTATTCTTTGTCTTAGGTTAATATGGAAACAAGTTCTCTCTATATATGTTTCTCTCTCTCTCTCTAGATATATATATATATATATATATATATATATATATATATATATATATATATATATATATATATATATTATATATATATATCTCCAATGATTGTCTTGCATTACTGCACATACTGTACTATACTATCTGCATAAAATTATATATAGGAACTGTCATTTGGAGCTTTTTTCCCCGGGCCTCCACAGAAAATGGACTACACGTCCAGTCGAACCTTCCTGGCAAATAAATGTCAAATAAAATAAATACATAAAAATATTCCCAACCTTTGTAAGGTTTAGTTAGCTCATTCATATTTGAAATATTGTTTAAAATTAGTTTAACCATCTGAAAACGGACATGAACCAAGAAAGTGCATCCACGAACTACAGACCTCTCAGCTGAGTAAAACCTAATGGGAAGGGTTTATTTATGCTATTTTAGTTTAACTTTGACTTGATGAGTCTAAGAGGGCAAAGTCCATTTGTTCAGAAGTCCAGGAGAAAAGCTCCATGATATCAAAGATTAAGAACATCCACCAAACAGCTCATTTATACTTTGTAGCTGTGGCTGGCATATGGGGGAAGTACAAATGGGGTCAATGCCTGGTACTGTGGGAGTCCCATTTGTCCACGCTGCCTCTAAGGAATGTAAAAAAAAAAAAGGTTTGCTAAAGATAATAACACTGGAGCTCTCCTAAACAGTTCCTAGTCTGGAAAACTTGGTTAAGTTATCAAAAACACCTTCAGCACCAGCAAATAAATGAATTATATGCTGCGAAAAATTTCCCATCATTTTCATTAAAGCAGCCTCCAAAGTGCCAAACAAACTAGTTTCAGCTACCACACAGACCTCATCAGTATAAAATGCCAACCAACAAAAAGTTTTATATATCTATATTAGTCTGTCTATATACCTGTATATCTATCTATAAATTAAAAAGTCACAGAAAAAAATCTATACCAACAGAACTGTTCTGTATTTCCAAAGGAGATAAATGAAAGTTATGTACTTTCTAATAATGATAGATCTGTACTGTCTGTTTCCATCCTTCCTCAACTAATGGGTCTTGGATCCGACCTCAGATCCACATTTAGCCGCTTTTTCCAGACTTAGAATCCATAGCTCAGGCATCTCCCCTTATCTATAAGTCCGTCCTGTATCCAACATTACCTCAGATAGAGTTTGTCTTTTAATTCCCGAAAAAAATCAACTAAATTAAATGTATATGTATATACATATACACACACACACACACACACACACACACACACACACACACACACACACACACACACACACACACACACACACACACATATGTATGGGTAAGTATGAAAAGACCGAAATCCCACATTACCGAATCTGACATGACCAAGACTACATATACAAAACCTCAAATAAACGAACACTTGGAACACCGATAAAGAACTCCGGGAAACTAACCACTTATCCATCACCACAAAAACCACAAACCGAAGCAAATCAAACCCACCCCACCTAATTAAATATACCAACTCCAAGATCACACTACAGTGGGAAAGGTCGAAGTTCACCACGGTGGCCAAGTGGTTCTTTTCCCACAGTAAAATTCCAGTGTTCTGAGTGTTCATTTATGTGAGGTTTCGGCTATGTCGTATCGGTCATGTCAGATTCAGTTATGTGGGATTTTGGTCTTTTCGGGTAGACCTAAATATTTAAGCAACACACACACACACACACACACACACACACACACACACACACACACACACACGTATTATTATAAACAAAGTCATCTGCACTGGAACTTCAAGAGTATGAAATCCTGTACCAATAGCAAGCCATAGATTCATACCAGAAGATAAAAGGAAAGGAAGTTTTACATGAAATGGAAGGGGAAGGAGGCAGAGAAGTTGAGGAAGGATGGAAACAGACAACACAGATCTATCATTACGGTAAGTACATAACTTTCATATCTGATGTTATGTTTTCCATCCATTCCTCGACTGATGGGAAACAGTCACCTGTTACTTAGCTCCATGGGTGGTCTTATGGAAGGATATTCCAGAGACGGCAGAACTGAAAGATGCCCTATCTCTAAAAAACAAACCCAGTTTGTAATGGGATACAATGATATGAACTTTGGACTAGCTGGCAGTATCAGAAATATCAATTAAAGCCCTAGAAAAAAAGGCTGCAGAAGTGGAAACAGACCTTTCTGGGTGTGCCTTAGGTAAAGCCAAACCTTTCTGCTTATAGACATGGGAGATGCAGCCAGTTAGCCATCTAACTAAGTTAACCTTTGCAACGCCTTGACCCATCTTGGCTTTAAAAAATGAAACAAACAATTGGTCTGACTTCCTGAAAGATTTGGTTTGATGAAGGCAGAACCATTAAATGCCTCTGCATACCCAATAAATGAAGCATTTATTCTCCCCTGTCAAAAAATTTACTAAGAAGATGAGTGCATTAATATTTTGATTGAGTGAGGTTTGTGTGCAGCTACTTTAGGCAAAAAGAAGGGGTTGGTGTGTAAAGAAACCCTGTCCTTGTGGAAGATAATATATGGAGGTTGACAGAACAGGGTTTGAAACTTTGACACCCTTCTAGCTGAAGGAATTGCTACTAGGAAAAGGGTTTTTCCAAGTCAGAAATTTTAAATCCACCTTAGCAACAGGTTCAAATGGAACTTGAGTCAAAGCTTGTAACAAAATCAGTCATGTCCTAAGGGGGAGCAGGATCCTTGAGTTGGGGTCTAAGAAGGAAGGAACGAAAGCTTTACATAACCTGAGTGAGGAAGTGTGATTCTCTCCGCTATGGCAGTTTGAAATCACCACTAGCTGAACCCTGACAGCTGAATAACTAGCTCCGTTATAGAAAATGGAATCAAGAAAATCTAATACTGCTGATACAGAGACTGAAAAATGATCTAAATTCCTCAGAGAAGCCCAAATAAAAAATCTAGTGGATGGTTTCGGGAAGAAGTAAGACTATGGACCACTTGGGAGGAAAGTTGGGACTGACTAGCCATCATTGGAAGTGGGGAAACCATGTTGTTAATTTTAGTGCTTGGATGTCTGGATGAGGCAGTTCAAACACATTAGACACAAGATCTGGATTCAGATGCAGCATCCAAGGGGGGTGTAGCAAATGAGGCCAGAGAAAGGGAAACCACAACTGCTGATGTCAGACAAGAGCACTGAGGATGACTATGGTCTTCCACTGTAATATTTCAAGCCAAAAAAATTCAGAATTAGGGGAGCTGGTGGGAAGGCATGTAAGAGACTGGAGGGCCAGTCTTGGATCAAAGCATCTCTCAGGGACTCCCTCTCCAGGCAGATCAAAGCAAAGAACCTGCTGAATTTGGAAATGGCAGAAAAAGCAAAAAGACTGCAGCATGGCTGGCCCAACTGGTGAAAGATATGTATCACCACTTTTGGATTGAGAGAGCACGTCTGAGGTGCAGACTAGATCTGCTCAACCTGGTCACTAGAACAATGGTCTCCTCAGTATGTGTGTTGCTATCAGAAAGGAGTTTGGAAGATATCGTCCACTGCCACACTCTCACTGCTTCTCAACACAAAAGGTAGGACTTGTTGTCATTTGTTTACTGATGTACCAGACTACTGCCACATTGTCAGCCTACATAGAAATCAACCCTAGAGTAAGGGCATCCTGAAAAGCCTGCGATGTGGGGAAGACTGCCCTCATCTCTAAGACACTGATGTGAAGATTGGTCTCTGATGGCGACCACGTGCTTTGGACCATCTTCCTCCTATCTTAATTGGGAAGCATCAGTGGTCACTGTGGTTTTGGGAGACAGAGGAACAAAGGAATGGCTGCAAAACACCTCTAGAGACTGAATCCATCATGTTACATGATTTCTGCAGATTTCTGTTAACCAGATTGGAAGTGTCACAGGCTGTAATCAAATGGACCACTGAACCGTTAGTGTTCACTGTAACACTCTCATATAATACTTTGTCAATGGAACCAAAGTAATGGAGGCTGCCATCGATCCTTGAAGTTGAAGACGTAGTCTGGCAAGCAGTAACTGATGGGAAAGGAGTTGTAGGGCCTGATTTCATAGAGTGGGTAACCTGTTCTCTGTTAACCTAGCAATCTGAATGGTTGTATTCAAATATGCTCCTATGAGCTCCAGAACCTGTACTGGGGGAAAAATTTGATTTATCCTGGTTCATTGTGACTCCTAAGCGACAGCATAGCTGGAGCAAATAGTTCCTGGTCCAGACTAGCAAAGACTTGTTAGGAGTGGTAAGGAGTCAGTCATCTAGATAGCAGAACACCTGGAACCTCTGGAGTCAAAGATAAAATGCAAATACTACCATGCTTTTATTGAACACCTGGGTGGCTGTAGTGAGGCCAAAGGCAGGGCTCTAAACTGAAAATGACTGGCTCCTAACGTTAAGCGACAGAACCTCCAGGAGAGTCTATTTTGAGGTGGTAATATGCATCCTGAAGGTCTTTTCAGCACATCCAATCATCTTTCTTCAGAAGAGGGAAGATGGACTGTGCTGTGACCATTCGGAACTCTGTCTGCTTGACATATTGATTCAAGTGGATGAGGTCCAAAAGTGGTCTGCCTTTTTTTTGGCACTAAAAAGAATCTCAAATGAGTTCCAAATCTGTGCTGGTCTGGTGGGACATAATGAATGATTTGCTTGTCTAATAGCTTTTTTATCTCTAATGCTGCTGCTTTTCTTTGAGAGGATGGAACCTTGGAAAGTTTCTTTCATAGTGGGATGGACAGAGAACAGCAATGTAACAGCTTCTGGCAATAACTGTCTACACCCAGACATCTTTGGAGATGGACTTCCAGGCTTCTTATAGGATCATAGGTTCATACTAGGCTATCTGCCCTAGGGCATTTATAAGCCTAGCCAGAGTGTGTTTGGCTTTCGCCACCCATTTTAAATGAATTTTGCTATGCCCTTTTTCGAGGTTAGTATACTGTGCCTCTGTCTAACAGTGACACAGAAGTGATACCTGGGGTAAACCTACGATCTCCCATCCACTCATCAAGATTCCTCTTGAAGAGAGTCAATGAGGGACTCTGCCTAACCTGGACTGGGATTTTATTCCAGAGTGAAGGGAGCCTCTGGGTTATGAATCTGTCCCTCCAGCATGTCCTATTTATTTCAGTGCTGAGGTTCAAGTCTCTCGAGCGCGTAGCTCGATGGGATTTGGATTTTCTGTAGTGCAGCATGTCCATTAATTCCGGGTTGGACATGGCTTTATACGTCAGGCACAGATCGCCTCTGAGCAGGCGGTATGCCACTGAGTAGAGCTGGAGTTTCTTTAACCGGGCAGCATATGGCATCTGTTTGAGCCCTTTGATCCTCTTGGTGAGGTACTTTTGGGATCTTTCCAGTTGCTGTAGGTGTCTGGTAAGGTACATCCCAAAAGGGGCCTGATGAGGGATGAGTAAAGAGGCACGATGACCTCCCCTGATCTAGATGTGAATCCCTTCATGATTAGGTGGGCTATATAAAATGTTTTTCTAACCACTTTGGCCATGTGGTTGTCAAATGAGAGATTGCTATCAACTTGGGTCCCCAGGTCCCTAATTACTTCTTCTGTACTTAATGGATTACCACCTATGTGGTAATTTGTGGGCACTTTGTTTTTGCCAAAGGGGATGACTATACACTTTTTGGCGTTTAGCTTGAGGCCATGGCTCTGGCACCAGTTGTCTGTTTCTATGAGGCCCTTTTGGAGGATGCTTGTGTCGGCTGGAGAGTTGATTATGGTGCCTAGTTTGCAGTCATCTGCGAACTTGGTCAGCCACAGTCCTTCCGTGTTGGCCTGTACCTCCAAGAAATATATACCGAACAAGAGAGGTCCCAGGACTGAGCCTTGTGGGATGCCACTTGTAACTGGTTTGGTGTCTGACATGGCTCCAGCAATTCTAAAAATGTGGGTTCTGTCCTTGAGCCGGTTTGCAACCCATCTAGTAACATAGGGGTTTATATTTAAGCTGGTGAGCTTATCTATAATGCCCGAGTGGAGTATTGTATCGAAGGCTTTTGCGAGGTCCAGGTAGGCTGTGTGGACCACCTTCCCCTCGTCAATGGCCTTGGTGACTGTTTCAAAGAAATCAACCAGGTTTAAGAGGCAGGATCTGCCCTTAACAAAGCCGAACTGGGTAGGATCCAGTGTCTGTAGGTCCCCAATATCTTTATTTATGAGGTCCATGATGATCCTTTCCATAGCTTTGCAGACCAAGCTAGTCAGGCTTATGGGGCGATAGTTTCCAGGATCCGTTGAGGCACTACCTTTGTGGAGAGGGACCACTGTTGCTGCACGCCACTCTTTGGGTACATATCCTGTAGTAAGGCTGAGATTGAACAGTAGTTTTATGTTTGGGTTTAGCTCTTCTTGGAGTTCATGTAGGATGCAGCCCGGGACACCGTCTGGTCCCACTGATGCTGTGTTTTTTGCTTTGGAGAGGGCGGCTCTTACCTGAGCATCTGAGATGTCAGGGGGGCAGCACTCTGCTGGGATAGATATTTGCCCTTTTGGTGGGGAGGGGGGGAGATGTTTGCACTGAACCTGTCAGCTAGGATGTTGGCAATGTCTGTGGGTTCAGTGTATTTTTTGTCATTTTGGACTAATTCTTAGCATATCTGGGAATTCCCACCCAGGTTCCTAACATAACTAAAGAAAGCCTTGTGATTATCCTTAGTGTCCTGTGCAATTTTTCTCTCGAAGCTGGCCTTAGACGATTTTATGTGTGCCCCGTAGTTTTTTGCTAATACTGATCAGAGATGCCTTCCCTTTTTGGGATTTTGCTCTATCATGTAGTAGCTTCCTCCTTCTATTGTATAGTTTGTTTATGGCTGGGGTCCACCAGACAGGATGCCTGCCTTTGGAGGATTGGGTCTTTAGTTTTATTTGGGATTGCATGATCCATGCATTCCTGAAGGTGTTCATAGAATGCGTTTATAAAGGATTCTGCGGTCTGGGCCGTATTTTCCACAGGCCCGGGGGCTTTGAAGGATTCCACCTCGGTTTTGAGGAGTGTATAATTTGCTTTAGAGAAGTTTTTCACTGTGGTTTTCTGGGCAGGGGGTGGGGTCGGGATGTGAATATCCAGTGAGATTAGTTTATGGTCTGATCTTACCAGTGAGGGATACACTTCTGGTCTGGAGCATAGAGCCCCCATGTTGGTGATGATCAGGTCCAGTATGTTTTCCCCTCTTGTGGGAGTGGTAACAAGTTGTTCCATAGCATTTGAGTTTATAAATTCTAGGAAACTTTGGGCAAGGGTGTTGGAGCTAGAGTAATGCTCCTAGTCTATGTTTGGGTAGTTGAAGTCGCCCAATATAATGGTGTTTGGAGAGACCTTCATATTTTCCAGTGTTCTCAGGAAGGCCGAGTGGGGTTCCTGGGTTTGGGAGGGTGGTCTGTAGCAGGCTATAAACTGGAAGTCAGTTTTACCCACTGTTAGTTGCACATGGACAGTCTCTGATGCTTCGTGCTGTGCCACCAACCTGGAGGTGTGGGTATCTTTGATGAATATTGATACTCCCCCTCCTTTTGTGGTTCGGTCCAAGTTTTGGGGCCGAAAAGCATGGTATGAGGTATAACCTGGTAGTGCTGGGGTGCTCTCGGGAGCCTTGAACCAGGTTTCTGTTACTGCACAGATATCGATGTTCTCCATGCTAAGGAGAGTTTCGAGTGAGTGCATCTTGAGGTTTAGACTTCTGGCGTTGAGTAGCATTACTCTTAGTTTCTTATCCCTTGTGATACCTATGGAGGTGGGTTTGTCTTTTGAGTCTTGCCTAAAAAAGGCACTATGGGGTGGCAAGAGCCTTTGCCAATATCCGAAAGCCCAGGGTGACAGGTGCAAGCCGTCCCTAGCGAAGCATCGTGGCTTGTCGAGCATGTCATCCCAGGCTGACAGGCATTGGATCCCCTTTGAATGACACCAATACTTAAGCCAATTGTTGAAATTGATCATCTTGTCTTCATATTGTGGCATCATTCTTGGTGAGGATAAGATGCTACTCAAGGTCAGGGTCATACCGGCCTGGGCTACATGCTCAGAGAGCTCCTCTATGTCTCTTTTCATGTAGTCCAGGGAGGTACGTCTCAGGTCATTCACACCAGCATGGACAATGACTGAGTCATATTTGTACTTGCCTTGGAGTGACCTGAGTGCTTGTGTTATGTGGCGGATCCTAGCGCCCAACAGGCAGCTCACCGTGACCTTCTCCTTGTTCAGCCTGGTGAGCGGGACGTCAGTGTGCCTGCCGATAGAGTGCAGAGACAAGCACCCCCAACTGCCACCAGAGTGTAGCAGTTAGGCAGTTGTTCATGACCGCTGATATAGCCTCTCAGAGAAGGAACCCTTTAAGCCTTGATTCTATGGACATGCTTTGCCACAAGGGTAACATCTACTGTTAGAATAGCTCTGATCTGCATTTGAGGGATCTAGCTCCAGATGAATCCTGAGACATCCCTTTGGACTTCCAAAACCTCAGGTTTTTACCCCTTTCAGGTTTCCAGAAAAGGTCCTCCTGGGGGAAGAAATCTATATGCCTAGGGTAGAAAGGATTTTCCCATCCTGCTCACTCCTGGAAAGTGTGTCTTTGACCTTAGGGAGGGCCAAACAAAGCTAAGCCATCAAATGGGGCATTAATTAAGAATGTCTTAAAAGGCTCTGCAAAATTACACAGATGCACCCAGGCATACCTCCTTACGATAATACCTGTACCTGAGGCTCTCAAAACACCTTCCATCGCACTGGATATCAGTCACATGAAAGCGTTGACAGTGACTGAAGGTTGGCTACTTGCAAATCCACTGTTTCTCTGTCTTACACCGATATGGACTCAGAGAGAGAGAGAGAGAGAGAGAGAGAGAGAGAGAGAGAGAGAGAGAGAGAGAGAGAGAGAGAGAGACAGACAGACAGACAGACTTGGAAAGCTCCTTTGTCGAGTCTTTCTGAAACCCAGTCATGTGTGCCAAATAGTTCGGTGACCTTAACACAAAGGTAGCTAAAGCGTAAACTCATTTCACAAACCTGACTGAGGCCCTGGACTCTCTATTAGGGGATGGATAGATGAGCTCTCTCTTCTACGAGCTCTTTCTTAGTGGCTGTTGTTACTACCATGCTGTCCACTGACAGACATTTGTTCCAGTGATCGCAGTCTTTAAGGGTAACAAGATACTTGACTGGTTTTCTGGGAATCAGTTCTGTAACATACAGTTCCTTCCAAGCCTGGCAATAGATTAAATCCACCACCTCATCAGGTTCATAGGTTCATAGGTAGGTACTAGGCTATCGGCCCTGGGGCCTATACAAGCCAAAAGGGTACCCTGGCTTTTGCCACCCAAGAAAATTATTTTCCTGTGCCACTGTCGAGCAGAGCCACAGAGGTGATCCCTGAGGTGAATTTCTTATCTCCCATCCAATCATCAAGATTTTTCTTGAAGAGTGCTAATGAGGAGCTTTTTTTGATATAGATAGGTAGTTTATTCCAGAGTATGGGAAGTCTCTGGGACAGGAATCTATCCCTCCAGCATGTTCTGTTTATTGTGGTGACAAGGTTTAGGTCCCTAAAGCGTGTAGCTCGGAGGGATTGGGATTTCTTTAAGTGGTGCATGTCCAACAACTCTGGGTTTAACATAGCTTTGTATGTTAGGCAGAGATCACCTCTGAGTAGGCAATATGCAACGGAGTAAAGCTGGAGTTTTTTGAGACGGTCTGCGTAGGGCATCTGTTTGAGGCCGGTAATCCTCTTTGTGAGGTATTTCTGCAGCCTTTCCAGTTGTTGTAGATGTCTTGTGAGGTACATACCAAAAGGGGTGTTGTACTCTATAATGGGTCTAATGAGTGATGAGTAGAGGGGAACAATGACCTCTTTTTTCCTGGATGAGAAACCTTTTGTGATGAGGTGTGCCACGTAGAAGGATTTCCTGACTACTGTGGCGATGTGATTATCAAAGGAGAGACTACTGTCCACCTGTGTCCCAAGGTCGCTTATCACACTTTCGGTTTTAAGTATACTACCGCCTATGTTGTAGTTCATGGGTACAGAGTTTTTACCAAAGGGGATGACAATGCACTTTTTAGCATTGAGCTTAAGGTCATGGTTTTGACACCAGGCATCTGTCTCAGTGAGGCCCTTTTGCAGGATGCCCACATCGTTAGGAGTTTCGATTATGGCTCCTAGTTTGCAGTCATCTGCGAACTTCGTTAGCCAAAGACCTTCTGTGTTAGCCTGTACTTCAGAGAAGTAGATACCAAACAGGAGAGGACCCAGGACTGTATCCTGTGGTGCTCCACTTTTCACTGGTCTGAAGTCGGATTTGGAGTCTGCTACTTTCACAGTGTGGGTTCTGTCAGTGAGCCAGTTGGCAACCCATCTTGTGACATAGGGATTTATACCTAGTTTAGTGAGTTTATCTATAATTCCAGAGTGAGGGATGGTGTTGAAAGCCTTGGCAAGATCTAGATAGGCTGTGTGAACCACCTTACCCTTGTCTACGGCTTTGGTGAATGCTTCAAAGAAGTCTATCAGGTTTAGGAGACATGACCTGCCTTTTACAAACCCGAACCCGATCAGTCAGGAGAACCACCCGTGGAGTAACTAGCCAGAACCAACAGCCTCCTTTGAAGGGGCTTTAGAAGAGAATCTCCCTGAATGACACATCTTCAAGTGGTGGTCTGGGCGACACCTCCCTTTCATCGAAATCTGGGTCTTCTGTCAATGACTTTGGGTGGAGTCACTGCATCTCCTCTTACACTTGTGCTTCTGTGGAGTGTTCACAGGACAAAGTTCTGGAGAGGATTCGGAAGTCTGATGGGTGTTCTGAATTAGGACTATCTCGAGGCTAGTGTGAAACGGCTGTCTCGATGGAAAAGACTGTGGAGGATCAAGTCCAAGGTCTATATGTTGCCAACTGCATGGGGCCAAGAGGGGAAATTGCTGTCTGACAGAGAGCTTTCTTGAAGGCAGAAGCTGAAGAGGAACCCAAAACCACCCAGGTAGGTGCCAAACTTGCTATACCAATATGACCAAGGGCACCACCCTGTCCCTGCTCCAAGGCTGAAACAAGAGCAAAGCTATCTAATGCCAAATCACTGAGTGGAAGGGATGTCTGTACTAGCTTTAGAGTCGAAGCCTTACCCCCCCCCCGACTCAGTTCTTAAGCTTTGGCTCCATGATCCACTTCAAACAAGATTGATGATGGCTGGATCAGAGACAATCCTAGAGTCGAAGATGACCACAACTTCGGATCTGAAATGGACAACTCAGAAGAGCTCAGATCCAACATCCCCAAACCTAAAGGTCAGCTCGAGGTTGGATTAGCTATAGACAATAGAGAGGATCTAAAGCTCACAGGTCAGATGGGATACAGACTCTGGGAAAATTCCCAACTGAAATTGACTCCTAAGGAGCTTCCTCATCATTCTATCAACATCAGCTTCTGGTAGACCTAATGAACCCTAAAGGAGGAAGATGTTTAGGGTGGCCTTGAAGTTTTCTGTATGGGTCTCTCCTGTGGAAAGGGTGAACGTTACCTGGCAGAGACCAGACCTAGGGGAAAACCTCGACTCCATTAAAGGAGGAGTCTTGGATTGTGCGGGAATCATATCCTGGGCAGCTGTAGGATCTGAAGCCATGGAAAGCTTTGTAGTCAGCGCCAAATATAACATTGTTAAAGGAGAGCAGTCAAAAGATCATTTCCTCACCTCTTTGCTTTTTTCTTTGTGCCTACTACTGTTGTCCTTGTGCTTATCCAATGTCTTTTTCCTAGATGGAGATGATCAAGATGCAGATTTTGAAGATTCTTCTAAAGGTGAAAGCTCCCTGAGAATGAGTTTATTGTGTCATTCAATCATGGCTCGGTGATCAAAGGCAGTGCGAACAGAACAATCTTCCTCCAGATGTGCTGCCCCCAACAATGCACACACTTAAGGTGTGAATCAAGAGTTAAGCATTTTGAGGCTACGAGCTACACATTTCTTAAAACCAGTAGATTTGTCTGACATTATTACTGAAAAAGATGGAAAAGAAGACAGTGGAAGAAAAGAAAGTCAAAGCCAAGAACTACTAACAATTGTAAAAAGCATACAATGCCAAAAAGTATATGTATAACTACAAGAAATACCAACAATGGTAACAATTACTAGCTATCAACTAGTAAGGAGCTAGAAAGAAACAAGTGCTAAAGGGATGAAGAAGGCTTAATGTAGAGAGTTTATTCATTTATTTATTTTTGTAAAGGGAGAAAAACTTCAAGTTTACAGAATCCTACATTAACAGTACACTATCAAAAATTGAAAAAGGAGGACCCAAAGAAATCTGTAAAAGAAAATAATCATGCACTTAGCTGAAACAGAGCCTGAGTCAGTGAATCATGTCTGTACTCTACGAGTGGCAAACAGGATCTGGGGTAATGTTGGAGACGGTAGGGGATTATGAGTATGAGGAGTAGCTTGCGCTACAGATCCTAAATCTGGAAAAAGCATCCAAATTTGGATCAGAGAAGTTGAGAAATGGACAGAAAAGGCAACATCAGATCCATAAATGCTGCCATCTAGTGGTCATTTAAAACAAATACAGGTTCAAAATGTAAAGTTCATTTAAACATTGTGAAAACAATATATCTAGGGTCATTGTGAGAAACACTTCATTGCAGAACATTTTGCTTACTGGATCCCTTCACTAAGCTTTCTATCTTTCTAAGTAACAGGATAATGATAAGTCCCAACAAAATGTTTTTTAAACACCTTTATTAAATCATTTCTTAAGAAATAAGCAAAGATACATTAACAGAAAAAAAAACATAGTAACACTTTGTCATCTACACATATTATACATTACATATACGATTTATTTCTTAATACAACTATCATTCAGTCTAACATTACAATAAATTTATAAATTCCTGCCTTCCCTTAAACGTCACCCCTCTTTTTCAACAATAGTCTGTATGTATTGCTCTCATATATTCCATGTATTTCTTTGTAATTTGCTCTTTCCTTTTCTAAGCATTCTATGTCCAGTTCTTTTATCTCTTTTACAATATTAAAGACTTCAAACACATTTAATTTAGATTTTTGATTTCCACTTTCTAATAATTGCTTTTTGGGAGCCAATATAAATAAACTTAATAAGGCCTTATTATGTCTAGGTAACACAGATGCTGTGTCCCAGCTCAAAAGAAACATTTTCGTAGTTACAACCATTTGCTCCCCAATATTTTTAACAGGGTACTCTGTAGGGAATTTTTTAAATCTGCCAACTCATTACGCTAAACAAACATCCCCAGTTTCCTCTTTCCTCATCACATCCCCAGCATTTGCTAGCTACCCGAAGAAAAATCTTTGGATGTTTGCCTGGGATATAAAAATACCTATACAAACACTACCCAAATGGTCAGACACCCACGACTTCACACATAACACCAAACACTTTACCATCTCCAGCACACCGAATAAACCACCCTCTATAAAACACCACTCCTGTACAGCCACAAAACAAAATTCTAAAGACAAAGACTACGTAAAACTTATAAACAAACTCCTAAGGCTCAAACTATCCTGTCACTATAACCTTACAACACATGGAGACATTCATCCCAACCCTGACCCACCCACACCCAATAACCTCCACTCCCCTACCACAACCCCCACAGTCAAGCTACCCATGTATACTCCCACTGGTTCCCTCCTAGCATTTCAACTAAATATTAGAAGAATTAACAATAAGATTCCCAACCTACACGCCCTCCTAGCAACCCGCTCCCCCAGACATTATGTGTCTTACGGAAACCTGGCTAAAACCCAGTACTACTGACAGTGAGATACTACCTCCAGGACATAATATTCACCGGTTAGACCATGCTACAAGGAAAGGAGGTGGGATAGCAGTCCTTTACAAAAATACTCTAACCGTTAATAGAGACACCATTCAACCTCCCCAATTCAATAACGCGGAACTCATCATAACTAAGCTACAGATTAACCAAAACAAGCACTTGAACATCGTCTGTGCATACATTCCACCAGGCCACAACCTAAATACCCTAAAAGATATCCTTTACTGGTTATCCACTACCTATCCCCAAAAAAACATAGTTCTTGGTGACTTTAACACCGACTGGCACCCCTGCTCCTCCGACCCCCCCACCCACCCATATAAACTTATCTGGGTTTAAACAGACCATAACCTCCCCCACTAGGATAACAAACCAACCAACAGGGAAAGTATCCTACACTGGATCCTAGTTAATAACCAACCCCAACTGTACACAGCTGGTACTCTCCCTGATGACCTCAGCGACCATTGTCTAACCTATATCATCATCTTCTTTCGGCTGTTCCCATTAGGGGTCGCCACAGAGGATCACCTGTTTCCATTTCTTCCTGTCCTCTGCATCTTGCTCTGTCACACCAACCACCTGCATGTCCTCTCTCACCACATTCATAAACCTTATCTTAGGCCTTCCTCTTTTCCTGTTACCTGGTAGCTTCATCCTTAGCATCTTTTTCCCAATATACTCAGCATCCCTCCTCAGCACATGTCCAAATCAACGTAATCTTGCCTCTCTGGCTTTGTCTCCAAACCTTCCAACCTGGGCTGACCCTCTAATATACTTATTCCTAATCCTGTCCACCCTCGTCAGACCCAGTGTAAATCTTAACATCTTTAACTCTGCCACATCCAGTTCAAACTCCTGCCTTTTTGTCAGTGCCACTGTCTCCAACCCATATAACATAGCTGGTCTCACTACCCTTTTGTAGAGCTTCCCTTTCACTCTTACAGGTACTCGTCTGTCACAATTCACTCCTGACACTTTTCTCCACCCACTCCATCCTGCCTGTACTCTCTTCTTCACCTCTATTCCACACTCACCGTTACTCTGAACTACTGACCCCAAGTATTTAAACTCATTCACTTTCGCCACCTCTACTCTTTGAATCCTCAACATCCCTCTATCCTCCCTCTCATTCACACACATATATTCTGTCTTAGTCCTGCTGACCTTCATTCCTCTTCTCTCTAGAGCATATATCCATCTCTCCAGGGTCTTCTCCACCTGTTCCCTACTCTCACTACAGATCACAATGTCATCTGCAAACATCATAGTCCACGGGGACTCCTGTCTGATCTCGTCTGTCAACCTGTCCATCACCACTGCAAATAAGAAAGGGCTCAGACCTGATCCTTGATGTAACCCCACCTCCACCTTAAACGCATCCGTCACTCCCACCACAGACCTCACCGCTGTCACACTACCCTCGTACATATCCTGTATCACTCTTACATACTTCTCTGACACTCCTGACTTCCTCTTACAATACCACAACTCCCCTCTAGGCACCTTGTCATATGCTTTCTCTAAATCTACAAAAACACAATGCAACTCCTTCTGACATTCTCTGTACTTCTCCATCAACACTCTCAGAGCAAACATTGCATCTGTAGTGCTCTTTCCCGGCATGAAACCATACTGCTGATGACTAATCATCACGTCCCTTCTTAACCTAGCTTCCACTACTCTTTCCCATAACTTCATGCTGTGACTGATCAATTTAATCCCTCTGTAGTTACTACAGCTCTGCATATCACCCTTATTCTTAAAAATCGGTACCAAAACATTTTTTCTCCATTCCTCAGGCATCCTCTCACTTTCTAAGATTTCATTAAACAATCTGGTTAAAAACTCCACTGCCATTTCACCTAAACACCTCCAGGCTTCCACAGGTATGTAATCTGGGCCACCAGCCTTTCCATTCTTCATTCTCTTCATAGCTATCCTTACTTCCTTCTTGCTAATCCATTGTACTTCATGATTCACTATCCCTACATCATCCAACCTTCTCTCCCTCTCATTCTCTTCATTCATCAACCCCTCAAAGTACTCTTTCCATTTCCTCAACACACTCTCCTCGCTTGTCAGTATGTTTCCCTCATTATCCTTTATCACCTTTACCTGCTGCACATAACCTATATCATAAAACATAAGGCAGGAAACCCTCACCAGCCCAAATATAAAACAGTTAGAAACAAGAAAAACTTTGACGTTGCTATATTCCAAAACGAATTAAAAGCAGTTGACTGGTCAAAACTAACTAAATTCCTAAGTATCCTTGATTCCCATGCTCCTGCACGTACAATAAAAACTAGATCAAATACAGCACCATGGCTTACAAAAGATACCAAAGCTAAAATCAAAGCTAGAAACAGAGCCTGGGCCAGCTGGAGAACAACTAAATCCCCACTTGACCATCTAAAACATCGTCAACTCAGGAATGATAAAACAAAAATCTATTTTACTGGATAAAAAAAGCTTCTAGCAAAATCTCCTACAAAAACACCATAACAACCCTCAACAGTTCTGGGCAGGTTTAAATCAACTACTTCGTCCAGGTCATTCCACCACCCCAACCCCGGCTAACTACACCTATAGATCCCCAGAGACCACAGCTAGCACCTTTAATAACTTTTTCACTGAAACAATCCGATCCCTAGCAAATCAACTAACCCCCTCTAACTTAAAACTACACGCCTACTCTACCCAATAATCACCCCGAATTTAGCTTCCAACCAATATCCACTAGTTTTATCAAAACACTTCTAAAAAAACTAAAACCTACCACCCTCACTGCTGACCTCCTCCCTGCAGAGTAACTACAAATAGCTGCAGATGCCATTGCATATCCCATATCTATCCTCATCAACAGAACCTTATCCCAAAACGCTACTCCCTCCCTCTGGAAAATATCTCATGTCATCCCACTCCATAAAGGTGGTAGCTCCTCAGACATATCCAACTACAAACCCATTGCCATTCTTTCCCCACTAGCCAAAATAATGGAGAAATGTGTACACAAGCAACTAATACAATACCTTACACAGAATAACTTACTATCCAACTCCCAGCATGGTTTCAGGCCATACCACAGCACCACCTCAGCCCTCCTTTCCTTTACTACTGCCATAAACCAAAACAGGAATGACAATAGGCTAACCTCCGCCCTCTTTCTTGACTTATCAAAAGCATTTGACATGGTCAGCCATGAACTTCTCATTCTTTCACTAAAATCTATTTCCCTCAACAAGCCTGCTATCCAGTGGTTCCAGTCCTACCTAATTGGTAGACAACAGGCAGTACTATGGCAGGGCAAACTATCCAGCCAACCATCTCTCACACTTGGTGTCCCTTAAGGCTCCATACTAGGTCCACTACTCTTCTCTATTTTTATCAATAACCTTCACACTGCTATCCCTAAAGCTACCTGCATTCAATACGCAGATGATTCCACTCTGATCTGCTCAGCCACCTCCCCATCCAAACTGCAAACCGTAACCCAAAATACATTTAACACTATCGAGAACTGGCTCACCAACCAATGTCTACTTCTGAACCCCAATAAAACTAAACTTCTACTCTTCTCCCCCACTAGTAGCTCTGCCACACTTTCATTCTCTGTCACATCTAACAATGGTACCACTATTTCCCCAGATCATCACACCAAACTGCTGGGGGTTATCATAGACAATAATCTCAAATTTGACCTACAGGTCAACAAAACCATACAGACCATCAATAAGAAGCTTGGATCACTGTATAGAAACAAGACATTTTTAACCCCACTGGCTAGGACTGCAATAGCCCGATCACACCTACTCTTTTATATGCCTCGCCTGTACTCTCAAACCTCAACAAATCCGAACTAGGTAAGCTATCCCATAGCTACAATCATATTGCCAGATTCGCCACTGGCTCCACCTATACAACCCACCACTGCCAGAACCTTAAACAACTAGAGTGGCTAGAACTGCCCAGCTTAATTCAATTCAATCAACTGTTAATAGTGCACAAAATGTTGTACCACCCTGAGGATACCCCCTCACTTAAAAATATTATTAAGCCATACAGCAACCTGAGATCCCTACGTTCAGCCGATATACTACTGATCCAAACCCACAAAGCTAATAACTCTGCTGGTGAATCCCTGTTTACCAACTTCATTGGCAAAACCTGGAATTCGTTCCCAAACTATATAACCTTACAATCCTCCAAAAGTCTCTTCAAAAAAAAAAAAAAAAAAAAAAAAACCTCAAACAGTATCTCAAAGTGAATTGGCGATGCCCATGTACCAACCCTGATTAAGTTATAAACTGAAAGCATATTCTGTAATTATCATAACTTGTAACTACGTCACCAAGCTCTGCTTCCAATCTGTCTCTTACTTTTAATTGTGTCTGTCCATGAGAACTGTGAGTCCCTACTAGGGAACACTACTCCGCCATTATATATAATCACTTTGTTTTTATAATTGTTTGCTACCTTCTGTGTAATCTAGGTAAATTTGTCTATGTGGAGCTTTTCTCCCCGGGCCTCCGCTGAAAATAGACATGTATCCAGTTGGACTATCCCAGTAAACAAATGTAAAATAAATAAAAATAAAATAGGGTATTGCACTGCTGTTGCTTTTGGATAACAAATCCTATCAGCAAAGTTTATTATTACCACCCTTTACTGATTCTTTCTCCTAGAATGTCTTAAAGTATGTCTGCATAAAGAGGATAACAAGGGAGATATATGCAAACAAAGCAGCACAACAATAGTGCCTACACAGGGCATACGCCTAACGCGCAGGCATTCCCGGTTTGCGTCCCACTGCAGCGCATACCATTCTCCATGTGAAATCTGTATAAGAACAATTTTTATTCATTTATTTGCTGTATAACCTACTAAATAACATTTAAATGTGAACTGGAGTACTGCATTAAATACACATGTGAAGTGTCAGTGTCATAATGAATAAGGCACTAGTAAGCGGGTTTTAAGCACAAATAAGCAGTAGTAAGCATATTTATACCATGACCCCCCATTAATATTCCAAAACGTGCAGCTGATTGGTCAGCGTGCACGTTGTAAATCGACTTATATTAATGGAAAAAGGTCCGGTCGCCCGGACTTTTTCCATTAGTATAAGTCTTTTTTTAAAACACTGTCTCGCTATGTTAAAGGAGTTTAACATATCGAGACAGGTTTAAATAAAGCAATGGAGATCTCCGTTGCTTATTTTAAAGCTGTCTCGCTATGTTAAACCCATTTAACATAGCGAAACAGTAAAAAGCAACGGAGATCTTGCTTTCTCCGTTGCTTTTTTCAAAACTGTCTCGCTATGTTAAATGGGTTTAACATAGCGAGACATTTAAAATAAACAGCGGAGATTCTCCGTTGCTTATTTTAAAGCTGTCTCACTATGTTAAACCCATTTAACATAGCGAAACAGTAAAAAGCAACAGAGATCTTGCTTTCTCCGTTGCTTTTGCCCACAGCTCTGATGTACTGCGTAGGCATAAGCATGCGCAGTACATCAGAACTGCTGCGGAATACCAGACAGTTGCGGAAGGGCAGCAAGGAGGCATTATACAATGCCAATATTTAAGAAAATTAATTTTTTTTTTCTTAAATAATGTCATTGTATAATAGCAATAACCCACTTCTGGGTGTGGGTAATGCTGGATTTACCCACGGTTGGCTTTGTTTGGTCCTCGGGCCACCGTGACCAAACCACGCCAACCATGGGTAAATCCAGCATTACCCGCACCCAGGCGTGGGTTATTGCTATATTATACCATGACCCCCCCCATTAATATTCTAAAACGTGCACGCTGATTGGCCAGCGTGCGTTATCATCAACTTATACTAATGGAAAAGGTCCGTCGCCGGACTTTTTCCATTAGTATAAGTCTTTTTTAAAACACTGTCTCGCTATGTTAAAGGAGTTTAACATAGCGACACAGGTTTAAAAAAAGCAACGGAGATCTCCGTTGCTTTTTTTAAAACTGTCTCGCTATGTTAAACTCCTTTAACATAGCGACACAGTGTGTAAAAAGCAACGGAGATCTTGCTTTCTCCGTTGGTTTTTTTTTTAAATAACAATGTTAAATAACAATGTTGGAAGTGCCAAGAGGTCAGTCATATTGTACAACTGAGACTTACACAGAAAACATTAGAAAACTTCACATCAATTCCCTGATAGCACAGTGTACTGTGATGTTATCTATAAGCTTTTTGTCACACACAGCAGGGGTTTGAATCCCGGGAGTGCTAGTAAGTTGTATGCATAATCATACACCACAACTGTACAGATTTTGTTGCAATGTTCAGATAGAAAGCTGTATGCATAATTACACCCAGCTGTACAGAATTTGCTAGAATGTTCAAATAGAAAGTTGTATGCATATTCAAACCCCTCAACTGTTCCAATCTGTCCAGCATGTCCAGATAAATGGCCCACATCACCAGCCTGGTACCCTGTTCCCCTGTAAAATCAGTGTGATGATCCAAGAAATGTAGGAAGCCGTTAATGACATACAACTGATAGTCAGATGTGTACATAGTCAGAGAATGTATATGAACACAAACCTGTCATTCCAGCATCTCACCCAAAGTGTATGAGAGCAATTCTCAACATAAGTTGCATTAACACCTGCAACTTGTCACCCCTGTATGCAAGACACAGGTCACGTATATAATAATCTATAAATATACCATTTTACAATATAAGGCCATTGGGTAGTGTAATAATAAATGTAAGGGGCAGATCACTGCAGTGACTAAGAATGTAGTAAAAACTAAAAGGATATATTAGTTGTTAACTGAACTCTCTCTCTCACCCCTACCATATGTGCAGAAATAACCCAATGACACACCTCAATCGGTATGTGTACACTCCAAACTTTTGTTGGGACATATGTCCTATAGGATTATAAATATTCACATTTGTTTTTATGTATGTGCCATGTTAAAATGCCTCCATATTGGTGGCCTGTTGCCATCAATTAAACCTGTATGCTTTTGTAAAGGCCACTGTTGTCCATATATGCATGTGTTCTGCTTGCACTGCAACTGATTTAAATCTGGTGTTTTGGGTTAATGGGTATACCTATGCATGCTGTTATAACTAATCCTGAATGCTGTTGACTATTACTAACCCATATCTGTCTGTAAACTGCAACACCATAGCTCGTATGGGAAGGCCGGTCCCAGCAGACCCACATGTCCCACCTCAGCTGGCCATGGCACCGGGCACTAGCACGGTGCCATGGCCAGCTGAGGTGGCCATGGCACCGGGCACCAGCATGTCTGGGGCCCAGCCTGGGACCTCCTCCTCCGTAGGCCCTGCACCACCTTCGGGGTGGAACCGCTGCAGGGGATGGGGCTCGGTCCCTCCCCCTCTGTGGAGCGGGCACGGAGAGGAACCAGTCAACTGTCCTCAGGTCCGGGCCGTGGTGCGTAGGGAGATAGATAGGGCTTTTCGACACCAGCTACACTAGCTTGAGGGCCGAGTGGTGCAATTAGAGGGTGAGCCTGCCCCTCCTACACAGATCCCAGCACGGCCACCTTTGGGCCCGTGAAGGTGCAGTGGAGACTGCCATGGGTGGGGACCTCAGTCCCACTGTTTCCATTTGGGGGCTCATGGCCTTGCGACTTCCAAACACCCCTCCCCATCCAAGGTGTTTACCCCCACATGTGTCATATACTGCCCTGTATGCGTCTTGTTAGTCTAGTGTGTTAACCTACCCAGCCTACCTTCCAAATATACCTACTACCCCTCCCCAACATCCCACTCTCACCTGAAAAAAAAAAGGCAAGCTGTTCCCACAAAAAAATCTCGCCCCATACATAGTTGTCCATTTCACAAATGTGTCCACTGGACACATGTAATCTGGTCAAACTGGCATCACACCAAATTTATGTTGTCCTCACCCCTCTCCCAGGGGTTTGAGTGCCCAAATCTACCTCCAAATTCAGTGTATATGCACAGCTGTTGCTGTAGAAAAATGGGCAGCTATGGACCTTCCCTACACCCTTCCTGCACATGCCTAACTATTTTCCCCACTGTCTTTCCCTCTTTGTGCCCCTTTTTCACCACTTTCCTATCAACCCTTTTTTCTTTTCTTTTAAAGAAATTAGCGCGGGGCTAAGCGGCAGTACGCACTTTTAAGGAGTAGTAAGCGGGTTTAAGCCTGTTTGTGCAGGGGTAAGCACTGCCTATACAGGTTAAGCAATATAGCAGCTAACTGAGTGTAAGACACTGTAACCGGAAGTTAGCAGTGCTTACCTCCACGCAAACCCGCTTACAACCGCTTTAAAGTGCCTTAATCACTCAGTATCCAACTGCCGGTGCTCTGCCCAGCAACAAAATAAACAGCCCCTGCAAGGCTCAAACGAAGGACCCTGCACACCATAGACAAAGTGTTTTACCACCAAGACATGACAGATACAAAGAAATTCGATGTTGTCAGAAACATATCATCCAGTCCAGTCATGCAACAGTACAGAGAATGTATAGCAACATCTAGATGTATGTGTGTGCAGATATATTAATATGTAAACAGATACAACATATTTATATATGTAAATATTATATATATATATATATATATATATATATATATATATATATATAAAATCTACAACTATATACATATATATCAATATATATGCACATATATAAATGCAAACGCCTACATCGACACATGTATGTGTCTACTCCTATATGTCTACATATACACAGCAAGTTACATATGTGTATGTAGATATATATCTATGTAGGTATATAAGGACATAGTTATATATATGTTAGCAGACATATATATCTATATATCTATATATAAGGTTGCCACCCGTCCCGTTGTCAGCAGGACACTCATGGGTTAAGCCACCTTATCCCAATGTCCACTGTATCAAGTAGTGGGACCTGCAAAGTCTCGCTTTTGCGATCGCACTGAATTGCCGTGGAAAAGTCACAATTACTTCTGGCTTTTTCACGGCAATTCAGTTACGTCACCAACCCGGACCTGCAGGCAAAGCTGTTGCCTGTTAGGTCAGGGTGCTTTAATGCGTGCATCAATTGGCTGCAATTCATGAAAGAGGTGGGGATTGGGGCAGGAAGAGCCCTGCAAAGATTGCGGCTGTAGAAGCGCTTTGTTTTAAGCGCTTCTACTGCCGCTAAAAAAAGGCCGCAATTTTATATATATATATATATATATATATATATATATATATATATATATATATATATATACACATACATACATATATATATATATATATATATATATATATATATATATATATATATATATATATATATATATACATACATATATATATACATACATATATATATACATACATATATATATATATATATATATATATATATATATATAAAACAAGCGATCCAGCCAGCCAACCTCCTCCATCCAGCCAGCCAGCCATCCTCCTCCTCCAGCCAGCTAGCCAGCCATCCTCCTCCTCCTCCAGCCAGACAGCCATCCTCCTCCTCCATCCAGCCAGCCAGCCAGCCAGCCATCCTCCAGCCAGCCAGCCATCTTCCTCCTCCATCCATCCAGCCAGCCAGCCATCCTCCATCCAGCCAGCCATCCTCCTCCTCCATCCAGCCAGCCATCCTCCTCCTCCAGCCAGCCAGTCAGCCAGCCATCCTCCTCCTCCAGCCAGCCAGCCATCCTCCATCCATCCAGCCATCCTCCATCCATCCATCCATCAGGCCGGCGATGCAGCCAGCCATCCATCCATTCATGCAGACAGTCATCCATCCAGCCAGGCATTAATCCATCAAGCCATCCATCCAGCAGCTACTCCCACCAACGAGCTAGCCACTCCAGCCAGCCATCCATCCAGACCCCAGCCATTCATGCAGCCAGCCATCCATCCAGCCATGCATCCATTCATTCAGCCATCCATCCATCCAGCTGCTACTACATCAGCAGCCATCCGTCGTACCCATAACAGCATCTTCTTCTCCACTCTGGTGGTTTCGTCACGGTAGAGGGTGTGGCCAGTGTCATATTGACCACACCCCCATGTCCCACTTTGGCCCACTTAAAAGGTGGCAACCCTATCTATATAGGTATATATGGTCAAACATCTGTAGATAGCAGTAAACCGGAAATACAACACCTCGAATCCACAGGCAGCAATGTTTAATGAACAGAAACCAGTACAAATAAAATAAACACACTAGTCACAGTACCAAACAAAAGAATGTATTAACGTTCTCTGTATTGTCGTTTTCGTCATCAACTTCGTCAGATAGCTGTTAGCTTTCATTCATCCCCTTATTTATAGGGCTACCAATTAATTCCTCTCCAATGAAATAAACAATTCAATTACATAAATATCCTAGTGTGTTTCGATAAAAATTTAAATATGAATAAAAATTGTGTCACTCTATTTAATATATAATATGAAAATTACTACAAACACAAATATTTAGGACAAAATATATATTTAAAAATATATACATATATAAAAATATATAAAAATATATATATATTAAAAATATAAATTTGTAAAATTGAACACAATTGCTCCCTCTAGTGACTTGTATGGACCTGTTTTCTCAAAAAAACAGATCCATTATACCAAAACATACTCAAAATGCATGTTATAATGTAATATAAAATAAAATGGTTATCTTTAACCAACAACAATGAAGGAGATTCCCCTAAAGAGGCGAGGAGTATTACTAACACAAACGATAACCAGGAAACAACCAAAAGTAATGGAAATGTGACAGGTACCAAAAAACAACTTTCTGACATTCTTAATGTAAAATTTGACTTTAAAATTAAAGCTTCTGTGTCTGGTAACAATGGGACATACAGTAATATGTTGGAGGACTTGGACTTTTTCCTCTATAAGTTTAAAATGATGGACATGGACAACTCATATTTGAAACATTGCCTGTCTTTAAATATAGTGCCTAAAGGATTGAGAGTTTGTAAATATCCTAACAAAGTTGTAGAAGGCAGTGACTTTCTTTGTGATTTGATAACAGCTATTGATAAATGTGGAATGGAAATAATGAGAGCAATTATAAAGAATAATGAGAACGAAATGGAGAAACTGTATTCTAAAATTGAACACATTAATAAGGGTATTATTAGTGACTTGTTTTTTACAAGAGAAGAAGAAAAAGCCAAATATTTTAAAATATTAAAGAACATAGAGCTTAGATGCACTGAATTGCAAAATAGAAAATTCAACAAGATAGAGAGGGATCTCAATGAATACAAAACAAAAACCCACTACCCGAAGCCCAAATATAGGGTGAGAAGAAATAGTGGTGGTTACACTAGTGAAAGTGGGGAAAATAAAGGTAATGGGGATGTTTTCTTTTCAGACGAGAATCTTGATACTACAGAATTTCCTCCTTTAAGAAGGTCTGAAAGGCTTAGGTCAAAAAAATCAACTGAACACAATTCAAAAAATTACAAGGGCAACTAATGGAGACCTCAAACGAGGAATCCAGTAAGATGGAACTAGTGGTAGGTATAACCAATACAGGTTTTAAATGGACATATAAGGATTTTAGTATCTTTAATTATTCTAGTTATCCCATTAACACCACTACTTTTGATTTATTTTCTAAAGGGTTTGGTTTTATTCCTGCACAGAAAACAAATATTTTCAAGTTATTGGTGGACCTTAAACTATTTTTAAGGAAAAAGAATTTACAACTAATGTTTAATGGTACAACATCTGAAAGAAATGAAAACAGTTTGAGACGGAAGAGTACTTTTAACCCTCCACTACATCCAGAGTTAAAAAATTTTGAAAGAACATTGGAGAACACACTAAGAACTACCTTAAAACAAAAACATGTGAAGCAAAATTTGACATTACCAGAAAAAACTATGCTAGAGGAAATCTGTAATGACAAAAATCTTAGGGTTATGAAACCCGATAAAGGTGGGGGAGTGGTGTTTATGGAACATATAATATATGAGGGTAAAATGATGGAAATTTTAAATAATTCAGAGAAATATATTAGAACTTCCATAAACGAGATTAATATAGCTTATAAGAAGATTCACATTCTTCTTGATGATTTACTAATGGAGGGGTTAATTGATTTAGAAACTTTTAGATATTTAAAAGTAGAAAGACCTAAAGTACCTTCTATTTTCGGAATTCCGAAAATACATAAGGATGTTAATGACCCTCCCTTGAGAGCAATAGTATCAGCTGAGGGTTCTATAACTGCACCCCTTGCAAAATATGTGGATTTAAAAGTGAAGAGTCTTGTTGTTAACAATAAAAAACATTTTAAAGGATTCATGGGACCTACTAAGGAAGCTAGATCATTCATTATGTTCTGAAGAACTATCTTTTGGTACTCTTGACGTTATAGACCTGTTTACCAGTATTCCTCACGACATTTGTCTAGAATGGTTTGAAGAAATGTTGGTTGAACACCAAACACTAACACACGATGAATTTAGAACTGTACTGGCACTTATGGAAATTGTGTTGAAGAACAACTTTATATTTTTTGAAGGGGAATACTTCAAACAAGTGAGAGGTTTGGCTATGGGAGCACATTGTGCTCCCACTTATGCCAACATTATTATGGCTTATTGGGAAAATCATTTTTTACTAAATTCCAAGTACAATGGGTCCTGGGTTTTCTATGGCAGATTCCTAGATGACCTGTGTCTATTGTGGAAAGGGGATCAAACATCTTTTGAGAACCTGGTCGACTATCTCAACAATACAACCACTTTTTTACGTTTTACATCTAAATTTGAACATCACGTATTAAATTACTTAGACATATCCATCACAAAAGATAGAAATCAATTTGTTTCGAAAGTTTATAGAAAATAGACGTTTTTGAACTCTTATCTGCATTACAATAGTTCTCACCCCTATTCACAAAAAAGAGGGGTGATTAAGGGTCAGTTAGTCCATGTAAGTAGGATGCCTTCTGACAATGAGGGGTTCAAAAACGAATGTGAATGGTTGAAAGAACTGTTTTTAAATAGGGGTTGCCCTGGTAATTTATTTGATGAAATATTGATAGAGGTACTGGAAGGTAGGAATACCAGGTTTGCCCCAATTATAGGCACAGTTGAAAAAGAAGTTACAATGGGTATCAAAGAGAAGCCACTAGACACGTATGGTACAGGTATTATAACCACTTATGACGGCCAGTCTGGCCTGATAAGGAAAATTATAGATAAAGAGTGGGGAGATTTCGCCAAATTATCAGATCTCAACTTCATATTTGATGACAGTCTTAAATACGTTTACCGTAAAGGAAACACTATAAAAAATCTAATAGAGAGAGGTTCAAAGAATGTTGGTATGAATAAGGGGACACAAAATAAAAGGACTGTTTAAATGTGGAGCATGTAACTTTTGTACCCATTTAATAATTGGTGACTGTTATTACCTAAAAGCTAGAAAAAGGAAACTCCATTTGAATGCATACATTAATTGTAATACAAAAGGAATAATATATTTATCGGTATGCAAAGAATGTGATTCCTTTTATGTTGGCAAAAGTGAAAGGAAGTTAAAACAAAGAATTTACGAACATCTATATGACATCAGGACTAAGAAGGATAGTAATGCATTATACAAACACACCAAAACATGTAAAGAAGCTAAATTCCAGTTTTTTGTGTTAGAGGTAGTGGAATTTGGCCCTAGGGGTGGAATGTGAGAAACCCGGGTGGAATATAGAGAATTATTTTGGCAAATTGTACTAGAGTCCACTAGGTTCCCACGTTTGAAGGATATGATTTCCCTGGGTCCAGTGCTAAAATTGAGATCTGCTAAACTTTGAAAAAATGTTTACTATTCATTTCTTTTAAAATCATTATGAGAAGTTTTTTATTTTATATTACATTATAACATGCATTTTGAGTATGTTTTGGTATAATGGATCTGTTTTTTGAGAAAACAGGTCCATACAAGTCACTAGAGGGAGCAATTGTGTTCAATTTTACAAATTTATATTTTTAATATATATATTTTTATATATGTATATATTTTTAAATATATATTTTGTACTAAATATTTGTGTTTGTAGTAATTTTAATATTATATATTAAATAGTGACACAATTTTTATTCATATTTAAATTTTTATCGAAACACACTAGGATATTTATGTAACTGAATTGTTTATTTCATTGGAGAGGAATTAATTGGTAGCCCTATAAATAAGGGGATGAATGAAAGCTAACAGCTATCTGACGAAGTTGATGACGAAAACGACAATACAGAGAACGTTAATACATTCTTTTATTTGGTACTGTGACTAGTGCGTTTATTTTATTTGTACTGGTTTCTGTTCATTAAACATTGCTGCCTGTGGATTCGAGGTGTTGTATTTTCGGTTTACTAGTATTGGTTCCAACACCATCCGCTTGTTCATTTGATCTGTAGATAGCAGTTAGATAACTAGATAGTGTTGCAGATCCCATAACCAGGACCTGACACGACATGGACACAAGATGTTAACAGTAAGCCATCCCACCTGTATGATGTCAGGCTGGTATTGTTAACATATCATGCAGTACAGTCTGCCTCCCATAGGAAATGTAATAAGTGGAAGCCATCAACATCCCCAGGATACAGATACATAGACACAGATATGCAGATACAGATATATATATATATATATATATATATATATATATATATATACACACATGTGACTATGCATTCACACGCAGATATATGCACAGTAAGATACATATGTAGAAGGTGCACACAATATGGAACAGCCACTATGCCTACAGTTAACACCTGAACAATTGGACACTGTATGGGCCACCCATACGAATGTCAATCGTTGCCTGCAACATATACCCATAGAGAGGTCATAGGAAAGACACCACACACAGGTCTGCAGAAATGGAAAACCTTTAATTGTGTACTATTACAGTTCTATATGCCATGTCATATAGCTGTTCAGACACTGACAACCATATAAACAGAGTATTGCAACCATGAAACAGTCACACTAATACAGTAGTCTGTAAAGGTTCACAACTGTTGCTGTCCAGGCCAAGCCCTTCAAATTGTACAATAGTGAAAACAGACTGGGCCACAGGATACCAAACAATCAACAGTATGTAATGCAGGTGTATAGTTCAGCAGCCTCTATCTACACTCTGTACAAACTCAGTAGGGGGTAAAGACGTTATGTGATCAAATGGATTGTAACTGTTACATAACAAGGCATAACTGACACCATCACGAGGACACCGACAAACAGAACAGTCTGTATGGCAGGAAGCAGTAGGCTTGCATTACCCCAATTCATGTAAGTAATGTAAATATAGATGAAGTATACGGTACTGTACATCCAGATACCTTATGACAGCTCACCCCTGATACCCCCGCATTTTGTAACAGCCAAGGTCATTGATGGTGCTCTTCCCTAGACTCAAAAATACAGGGCCATACACCACTGTTACATACACTGGCCTCTGGAGTGCATAAGGGCACACATTTATTGTGTAGGTGACACCCACACACATATGGACCCAGCCCCACTGTATGTGTGGGGGATACAACAGCAGTGGACTGATGGCAGCAATGGCAGTGTGATATACTCACAGCCCACTACAGAACAACCCCCGACAGCATGACATATGTGCAAAGTTTGTTATGTAGGTGGAGGACAGAGGCTGGAACACAGGCACATATGTGGAAAACTGTTGCCATACACTAAGCAAGTTGCTGGTGTTACAGGATAGTCTGCAACATACTCGTAGTCAGGGAATTGAGATTAGAAACAGAAATGGATGTAGCCATGTACTGACAGCACTCAACACACACTGCCAGTGTAATATCTGACACAGGACCTGTGTGGTGGACAGACAAAACACGATAGGCATATCTCTGTCCAGCAAGAGGATAGGCCCACAGTTGTGAGCTATCTAAACATACTGTATTCCAAGGTAAACTAGAATGTACACACACACCCTGTAACACAAGTACTATACAAAGCATAATTCAACTCTACTCAAAGTCTGTCTGTTGTTCTTGATCCTCCTACAAATACGTGGCTGCCCTGAGTGTGCCGGAAATCCAGTAAGAGGTAGTGCTACCTGCTGTTTGTAACACTGATGCCCACACACAGGAAGGATGTCCATCACACAGGAAATGTAAAGGGACCACGCCCACATGATGCAAGGATTTATAGTGGGTGGTTGCCATGACAGTGGTAATTTGAAGTACTACACATGTGTAATCATATATATATATATATATATATATATATATATATATATATATATATATATATGGCTATCTGGATAACTATATGTACATATATTTCCACCATATGCCCTGGACATGGAATGCAGCCCTACCCCAGCCCCTATAGTCCCAAAGTCGTACTGCAAGGGGATGTCAGGTATGTATAGCATGTATATTAGTAGACTATTGCTACTGTCATTGGGATTGTCTTCACAGACATGGTGTGTGTGGGAGGTCACATCTGCTTATAACATGTGTGCCATTGGCTACTGACAGACATCCTAAGGGCATCATTGTAAAGTATCGCTGCTAGCATGTAATGCCCCTGTGGACTGCAGCAGAGATACTGGCCAATATATATGGAAATTCTGACACACCCTGTATAGTCTAGAGGTATACACATAAGCCCTTAGTGCACAATATGTGTACCATGCCTGACAATATGGATGTAGGCAGCCATGTAGATGGGTATAACACATAACGACTGGTATACATTTGCCACCATAGGTTATGCATTCACACACTCCTGTCTGGCCTGAAACATAATGACCACTGGTACAGGTGTGCCATGGCCACATACTACCCACTAGATAATGGCATACATCTGTACAGCATCCCACTGCTCTGTCTGACATACATGACTTGTAAGGGAGGACCGGCAGCAGTACATCTGGCAAGTATCTGCACATCACATCTCACTGGGTAAGTACACTAAGCTGCTAGGCATGTAACAATGCACTGTGCAGGCTACAGACAGAATAGCTCAACATTGGCCTACATCTCCTATGGGGGAATGCACATGTACCTGCATATATAGCAGGCTCAACAGGCATGTCACAGCACAGGGTAAGATACATCTGTGTGAAAGTGCATAACCACAACCAATATGAACACAGCCACAGCCACACATGGTAAGCTAGCATAATATTACAGTATATGGCCTATCTGTTCTACACCATCCTCATATACTGGGCTGCTACACAGTTTGGTCTGATGGCTGTCTGTGGTATGAGAAATGTGTGTGTATGGCCCTACAAACATGTACGCCAATACGGTACCATACAGTGGGGCAGCATGAAACATCAGATAGGAGGGGAACTAGAACAATGACATCTACCACAGTCTGTACACAGGCTAAAGTATATATTAACAATACACACACTGTCGACATTCACCATAGGTACATAGACCTCAATATTGTACAAACATCCACAGATTGTCCAGGTTATGTCATGAAATATAACCCCTACTGTACATAACATGTGTAGCAGTCTGATATATCACTGGGTTGTTATCAGATATGATGTCACTAATTATGGTGTACAACACATATGCACCATTTGCTGCACGATATATGTACAAAGGTTGACAGAGGTGTGGCTGGGAGCACATACACAGGGTCAATATTGACATGTTGCTGTGATAACCTCATACATTTACTGTTGTAATGGGGTTTGTTGCAACATATGTCCTATGAGGGATATGAAATCAGTAACTGTCACGGCCTTCACCATCTACAGACTGCAATCCTCACACTACCTTCTGCAGTCCACAGATAGATGCTCCATGGGTAACATATGAAACCAAAGGCACAACACTGCCCAGTCTGCAGATGACCCTGCAGATGGGGATTCCTCATAAACATGGAACTGACATGGCAGGTATTGAGACATGTACGACAGCCATACCCAGACAAACACTGTGAAACCAACATGACTCCAAATGCAGTACAGCAGCACTTACAGTCAGTAGTCAGGTTCGGCACTTCCCCCTCCCGTTTGTTGCCCTCCTTCCACAGTGAAATTTGTTAGAGGTAAATCCCCAATCTATTTGAGATGCTGTTTGCCAAACAACAGATCTAGTTCCTGCTCACAGTGAATGAAAAGGGAAAACACCACCCTAATGTTCCTAGATATTGGAGTGTGTTTCCAAGCAATTGGCTATGGGAATGTTACCACAGCTGTTCCACATGCAGTCAGCTAGGGGAGGGCTGCAATTCATGCAGAAGCCATCAGCTGATCATGAGCATCACTTAAAATACACATGCTGCTGCCTAAGCAAAACAGGTGTGGGTCTCCACATCCACCATAGAGGGAGTGGGAGAGGCAGACAGAGGCAAATAAATGTCAGGGAGGGGTGGGAGAGTAAAACTGAAGCATGTTTGTGTCACACACCTACCAGCTCAGGGTATTAAACCCCCGACACCTATGTAGTGCTATTACAGTTCGATGCAGTTATTGGATGCACCACATGGGTTATCTGTTGTGTAGCATTCAGAACATATATGTGATGGTGAGTGACATCTGGAACAGTGATACGGCAGCTATACGGTAGGTGACGTACACGTGCCTGTCCACATGAACAGGTGCCAGCATCAACAAAGCCAGACTCTCACAGGGACGCACACACATTTACACACTTGGCAGGGCCAGGAGTACAACTCATCAGTAGTGGGATTGCCACAACACATCACTGTGCAGGTGTCACATGCACCACACGGGGTCATACAGAGTTTGTATAGGCAAAGATTATGAGGAGGTGTCAGACATCAGACAGCATGCTTCAGTATGCCCATGGGGGCTGTAGTGAGTGTGGATGTGGACATATGCACCATACAACACACACACAAACACACAAGGTGCCAGTACTGACATGCATGGGTGCATGTCTGCACAGGTGTGTGGTGGTCAACTGTGCCAGCAGGCTATACAAGGGTAGGCAATGGGTATACCTTGGCATCAGGCCACATGACAATGGTCTGCATTGTGGCTCAGGGCTGTAGTTTCTGCATTTGCCCACACAGGTGGGTACTGTATCCCCATCCAGTCACCTGAGTGACTATTGTGTGTGGCCAATGCTGTGCATCGCTTGCCATGTATGTGTTCCTTAGTCCATGACATGGACGGTGTCTAGGATGTGCACACCTCCCACATGCATGTACAGTGACATGTGGAACTGTACCTGGGGTGTCTGGCTCATGTTGTGAACAAAGATTATCATCAGATGTGCCAGTCTTGCCCACCTGTGGCAGGGACTGGTAATGGGCAGCAGGCTTACCCTGCACCTACATTGATAGCATGCTAACAGCATTCCCTGGTGTCAGTGGCATCTGTCCATACAGAGCATGTTGTCAGGCATAGTATGTCTGTTGTGGGTCACATGTGAAAGCACCGCAGGTGGTTCAGGTGCCCACTGGGGAACATGGGGGATGTGCACTGTCTGCATGTACGTGTATATTGGACAGATGGGGAGGATGATAGGCCCTTTGTAGCCCACTGATATCACTCCATAGTTACTATCAGTGGCCAATATGCAGTGTACAACCCACATATTGGCTGTTGCCTAGGCATGTGTGTGTATATGAGACATGGGTGAGAGTGTGCTCTGGATAATACTGGGGTTGCTAACTGCGATTGCCTGGCCTTGATGTCACATGTATGGGTATGGATATGCACCCCAGCCTCTCGGCTATTTCACAGCTGTTATCCCTGTACAGTGGACATTGTGATATGTACTAGGGCCACCATATAAGACTTTTGCAAAACCCACCACACATTGGGCCAGGGGTCACACACGTACATCCACATCCACCCAGGATACAAGTTATACACACACACACACACACACACACACACACACACACACACACACACACACACACACACACCTGTCATGTCTGGGAGTAAAACCTGTACCTAACTAGTTTATTACACTACAGCACTACACAGTTATAGTACGTGCCACGGACATTACTGGAGTTCTCTTTCTCTAAAAATGTATTTCACACTGAATGACATCAGCAAGATTGCCAAAGTAGGCCATTTGAAATGTACTGCGAGTGACTAGCCTAAAATGTATTGCTCCCTACACAGACAGTGAGACACACACAAAACATCCACACCCAACATGTGCAGGTATGGAACCCCTGACAGAGGTGTATATCACACTACAGCATGGGGCTGTTATAGGACACACCACAGGGATTACTACAGAATTCCTTCCCCAAAGGTGTATTTCACAAGGAATGACATCAGCAGGATTACCAAAGTAGGGTATTTGAAATGTACTGCGAGTGACTAGCCTATAATGCATTGCTCCCTACACAGACAGTGAGCCACACGCAAAACATCCACAACCCACATGTGTGGGTATAGAACCCCTGACAGAGGTCTATATCACACTACAGCATGGAGCTGTTATATGACGCACCATGGGGATTACTGGAGTACTCCTTCCCCAAAGGTGCATTTCACAATGAATGACATCAGCAGGATTACCAAAGTAGGGCATCTGAAATGTACTGTGAGTGACTAGCCTATGATGCATTGCTCCGTACACAGATATTGAAACACACACAAAACATCCAGAACTGGCATGGGTGGAGATGGAACCCTACCACAGTTCTAAATCACACTCTAGCAGTACGCAGTTACCAGACACGCTACAGAGATTACTGGGCTACAACCTTCCCAGAGGTCTAGTTCTAGGTGGGTGACATCAGCAGCCTTGCCAATGTTGAGTATATGAATTGTAAGGTGTGTGAGTACCCTAAAAAGCATTGCTCTTTACACAATCAAAGACAGACAGATACACAAGCACACAGTTGCCAAGTTTGGAGTTAGAACACCTACCTTACTACTTTATCACACTACAGCAGTACGCAGTTACAGGACGCACTACAGAGATTACTAGGCAACAACCTTCCCAGAGGTGTATTTCTAGGTGGGTGACATCAGCAGCCTTGCCAAAGTTGAGTATATGAATTGTAAGGATTGTGAGTACCCTAAAAAAACATTGCTCTCTACACAATCAGACTTACACACCCACAGCTGTCACGTCTGGGGTTAGAACACCTGCCTAACTACTTTATCATACTACAGCAGTACGCAGTTAAAGGACGTGCTACAGAGATTACTGGACAACAACTTTCCCAGAGGTGTAGTTCTAGGTGGGTGAAATCAGCAGCCTTGCTAAAGTTGAGTATATGAATTGTGAGGATTGTGAGTACCCTAAAAAGCATTGCTCTCTACACATTCAGACAGACATGCACACAAATGCACACACACAGTTGCCAAGTCTGGGGTTAGAACTCTTGCCTAACTAGTTTATCACACTACAGCAGTACACAGTTATGGGAACCGCCACGGAGGTCAAGGGGCTACAACTCTCCCAAAGGTGTATTTCATATTGGATTACCTCAGCAGGCTTGTCATAATAGGGCTATGCAGAGGGCAGTGTGTGCATGGGCCATAACCCATTCATGTACGGGTTGACACGCCACATGCAGGCACACACGGGGTCATATGTCACAGGTATGTGTATACAGCTGCTAGATGACTACTTCCTTGTACAGTCATGTTGCACAGCTGGCAAATGCACCACATAGTCTGTAATGCTGACAGATACTGGTGGCTAGTATCTGCAGTGAGTGACATCTGCACCTCATGTGTTTGGGGCTCTTTGGCTTTATGCTGGGTGGGACAGGCCTGGATGGCTCCTTGTCACAGCCACCCTCTTCCACACATCTATGTACATCTACCTTTGGCTTATTATAGTGTGTTGTCCTGACATATATGTCTGTATTCCTATCCACTGTGTGTGCAAGGCATGAGTGGTGCATACTGATGACTGCAATAACAACTGCAACTGCCAGATATGTCTGGTCCACTGGTGTTTGCAGTCATGACATTCATGTCTTTCAGTGTGTGAGCATGCCCAGTATGAACTTTCAGGAGTGGGGGGGGGGGCACACCTGATTGTTATTACATTACTACGTAGGATGGTGGGTGGGCACACCTGACTATTTCTACACAGAGTTGGGGGGCACACCTGACTATTATTACATTACTATGTAGGATGTGGGGGGCACATGTGAAACATGTACACATTCGCTAAGACCATATTGGTATATCAGGTACTCCATTTCATTCTGTATTGCTAACTATCATGCTGACTAGAGGCATACCAGTGTACTACAGATCATGGCTTTGGTTGCCCTACATATAATTGTCTGTCTTCCTACCCTTCAGAACTAACATCCCACTGCCTGCCGTGCTGTGGTCTGTCTGTATAGGCCTCGGGGGGGGGGGGGTCTTGCCACAGGCTCTGTTTGGGTTTGTCTACACCTGTCCTGCTGCCTGAGACTGTTGTTGGGTATGTGAACCATTCTGACTGGCATGTGTGGGTCATATGGACACACACATGTCGCACAGCACATTTCCTGCAGTGGGTTTTGTCACCCTGTGTAGTACTGGCTACTATGGTGACTCTGGTATGTGTTGCAGATGTCATGGTGCCACTATGGGTGTCTACTGTCTGCTGCCATAACATTCAGCCACCCAATTCCCTTGCATGCTCACATCCAAACCATAGCTACAGGTAACAACACATTCTACTCCATTTGGCAATTGGTAGGTTGACTGACTTACCTTGAGGGTGTGCCAGACTTGTGGATGGTGCTGGAGGGCTGCCTATGTCGGATGCACATAGTACACTCCCTATACATGGTTGAGCACAGGTAGTGTTATATTTGGCATCCCTTTTACTGTATGTGCAAGTCAGAGAGAGGTGTCATTCCCTGGATCCCTACTGTGTCAGTGCATGTGCTATGCGTTGCCTCTTTGCCAAGGCCAGGGCATACTGGGCACGCCTCCTTCTGCTTACTGGGGCAGGCTCACTCTCTTCCTCATCCGGGTCGCTCTGTGCCTGTACAGGCCTTGGCATTGGTGGGGGGGGGGGGCTGTGTGGCCCTGCCCCAAACTGTTCCTGCTGCAGCTGTTTCCGCAGGATCATATTGTGTAGCATAGCACATACCATAACAATTTGTTTACATGTAGCTGGTGAATACTGCAAGGCTCCATCGGATGTGTCCAGACACCAGGACCGTGACCTAAGCATCCCAAACACACGCTCTATTATATGTCTGGCCTGTGCGTGTGCCTCATTATGGCATTGTTGTTTAGGTGTGTGTGCATTTCTGATGGGTTTCATCAGCCACGGCTCCAGTGGGTACCCAGCATCCCCCACTAGGTGATCGCAGAGGATGTCCACATTGGCAAATCTCTGGTAAAACTGCGTCGGATGCCATATGTGGGAATCGTCATAGCTTCCAGGGCAGCCAGCACACACATTCATTATAATGCCCTGGGCATCATAAACAACCTGGCAGCTGATGGAGGGGATGCCCTTGTGGTTGATGTAGGCCCTACCCTGCTCACCGGGTGGTGCTTTGATGCATATGTGTGTGCAGTCTGTAGCAACCACTACCCCAGGGTATTCTGCTATTTGGTGGAAGAGACGCATATTGCTGGCCAACACCTCACAGGTGTTGAGGAAATATACATGCTCACTGGCATGTGCTGACATGGCATCCAGAAACTGGTGGAATACTCTGGATGCTAATGCCTGTGAGATCCCCATGATATCCCCAGTTGTGCTTTGGGAGGTACCTGTGGCTAGTATACCTAGGCCTACACATACCTTGGTGTCCACTGGGATGGGTTTCCCTCGGTTAGTTTGGTGTGTCAGGTGTGGCCCGCACAGCTCAACAATTTGCTGTAGGAGGTCTCTGTCCACCCTATAGCGTTCCTCTATCTCCAGCTCATGTAGCCTCTGGTAGGTTACCCTGGGTCTGTACTCTCTTCTCCGTCTCCTCACTGTGGGTTGTTCGGCAGCATTCACATCCTCACCACCCTCAGCCTCTTGCACATGTTGTTCTATATTGCTTGCTGCAGCCCTTCTCATTTTGTAGGTTTGTTTGTTAAAATGTCCCCGCTTCTATACACCGGTGGTGTAGAGTGTAGGAAAAAACAGAGGGGAAGGTGTTTGCTTAGTTTTGTAGTAGTGTTCTGGGCTGGGCTGGTCTGCTGCCTGTGTAATTGGCTGATTCTGATACATTTCACCTGCCAGTTAAGCTAGTTCTTCTTGAATACCTTCCTACTGCTGTTTTCCCTTCCCATTGCCTTCCTGTTTAAGCCTGTGTGCGCACCGCGCAAACAGAGTGCTCATATGTGCACACTGCTGGTATTTCTTGGTTTAACTCCTTTTTTCTTCCTGTAAAACCCGGTGAGCGGGGCACACACCCGCTTACACTTTGTAAAGAGTGCTAGACAGGTTTAGACACACCCCCAAGCTTAGCTGTGCTATGCTAGGTGCAAACCCAAGCCACAGGGCTCCAATCCGCTTACAGTATGCCTGACATATCCACCCATGATGTTACCTACCTCCTAGTTGTGCACTCAGCTATTCATACTCTTATACTCTTGGGACCTGCCTCACATGCTGGGGAAAACTGGGATTCACTATCCTTCCCCTCATTTGCATAGGATTGCCTGTTAATGCATAGTTACATGTCTCACACTGAGCCTCTCCCCTTAGCAACCACTATTCACTGGCCAGGTTGTCTTCTGCCTGCCATTGACTTGCATGGCAGAATACTGATTTTTAGTTAGAATGCTTATTTTAGGTTTATTTTATTATTTTCCACATGATCCAGTTTGCACGCCACTGCTCTATGCTTAAACAGCCGAGATCGGCTTAAAATAAAATAAAGGTTGATTTTTTTATTTTTTGTATTCTTTGCAATGCCAATGGCCTTATATTTGGCCATTGGCATGCTTCCTTAATGATATGCAGCCTTTATATGGAGCTGTCATACCTCCATTTTGAATTTTGCAGTACCGTACTCGGTTACTAACTGAGTACATTTCTGCATATTACGCTAGTCCTCCACGCCCTGATTCCTGCTTCGTGGATGGCAGATTTACCTCATTTGCATGGTTTTCACCTGCAAATGGAGTAATTTGCATACGGGGTCTGGGGACGTGCAGCACTAGTGCTAGAGCGCTTGCGCACGTCAAACGAGCATGTACATGCATCGCTCAGCCGCCATATTGGCAAAATTTCCTCTTACACTAATCATGCACGCAGTGCAAGCTTTTGAGAATCCGGGGGAATGTGTTAAAAGCAGACAAAGTTTCAGTAAGAGCCCCAGTCCTTTCACTGCAGGTTTACCCAGTGCTTTAAAAGCATCTTTGTGAATTTTTGGAAATATGTATAAAAAAAAAAAAAAAAAAAAAAAAGCATAGGATTCTGCATAAGTTCCGTACAGATTTCATCAGTAACAATGCCTTCCTGAGTAGCCATTTGCAATACTGTTTAAATTTTTTGCTTAAACTGTTTCTGCTGAATCCAGAAATAAATTACAACAGAATTGCACATTGCTCAACCGCAATAAACATTCCTTATGATAATCCACCATCTTCCAAACTACAGTAAGCTCATGCACTGATCCAAATTTAAATTATGGTAATAGCTACTGTATTCTTGATTAAATGCCTTAAGTAGTTTGAGTAACACAGTTTGCTCAACAGAAATAGTTTTACTAGCAGGTGGATTAATTTTTTTTTATACATCCTTGGCATCCACAATGTTTGCTGACACCATGTTTCTTTAAAAAAAATGTTTCAATTTAATCTTCCTGCAAAAGGGTTTAATGACAGTAGCAAACTGATATTCAGTTGCTCTGAACTGTGGTACAAAATGTAAACCTTTATTCAAAAGATTGCGTTGCTGTGTCTTTTATTAAAACAGTTTGTTCGGGTTAAACGACTATCCAGGTGCTTTTTTCTCTTTTTTCAAAAGAGATTAATCATATGTGATAAGATCAACAGATGAAATGTTGTTCACCATATCAGAAACTAGTATCTCAGAATCTATCTGGAGGCATTCATTTCTTACTAAAACATTTGAAAAGTATATTTTCCTCTTACTGTGTTTTCTTCCTCGCCAAGAGAGTCCAGATATTCCCATGTTTATTTTTTTATGAAGAGGTGACTGCAGTTCCCCATGCCCCATCTGTATTTGTAGCAGATGAGGCTTCATAAGGAGTTCCCACTTCTGACAAATAAGACAGTTTTACTACAGAATGTGGGGGTGCACAAGTCTGTGTTTTTCTTTTTTATTACAGACTTTTCTCCCTTGAGAACCAGCTTCCTCAGAAAAACTTCTACTGACATCAAGAAAATTGTCTGTTTTAATTGTAATCCTGCATATATTTTTCATACTTTTTAATATTTCTTTAACTCGCTTTGTAAATCTGACAATAGTATCATATATTTATTTAAATTAGTCTCACATTCTACATTCTTTTGATGTTCAGTTAATGCATTCAATAATCTATTAGCATTCGCTTTTAATTTTACCATTTGCCTGTCATATAACTGTATTAAAGATGTAGCAATATAGATTCAGTTTGCGGACTAGAATGTCAGCCATTTAAAAAAATCACCAGGATTAATCACACTCTTAGTCCTCAAGATACAATCCTAGGGTGATTCATAAGTTTGAAAAAGTCTCTGATGCCACACAACTCTTTTTATTTATTGATCGATTGATTGATTGATTGATTGATTGACTGATTGATTGAAATGTGTTGACCAGGAAAGTCCACTGGATCAAAGGCCCATTTTTAGTGCAGGCCCAGGGGAAAAGTCCCCAAAACATAATTTAACAAGTAAGAAAAATTTTTACAAGTAGAAGATGGAACTATTAAATACAATAGACAAAGTTAATGTATAGAATATTGATACACATCAATTTCAACTTTAAGTAAAAAGAAACAAAAGGTGAAAGGTCAAATACAATGCAAATATACTCGGCCAGTTTCACATTTGATTTACAAGAGGATAGGGATGAAGTTAGTTTGGTGTAGGAGTTAACACAAAGGTGAAAAAAAACTGTGGCTAAGACACAGTGATATGGAGGTACGGGAGTAGAAAAGGATAGAAATGAGTGGAAGTTCAAGATAAATTGTTTGCACAGCAACAGAAAGGGAAAGGAAAACATAGTGGTAGAGATTTGGACTGATGGTTATCACATAATTAAGGTGGTTTTGGTTTATTTAAGCAGGTATAGATGTGATTATTAAATATTAAGATAATAAGACTTTAGTTTTAAAATATTTAAGGAGTCTAGCTGAGTGATGAGAGGGTGTAAGTTGTTCTAGAGTTTAGTAATCTTATAAGAATATAGGCTCTGTCTGGCTGTCTTGTTGGGTTTGGACATACATAGAAGCTGCTTATGTGAGGAACGAAGGTTACATGCTGGGACACAGGTTTGTAGGATAGGTTGGAGTGATGGGCAGTTGAAAGGTTTGTAAATGAGTTTATGGGCAAGAGGGAGTTGTGTGTAGTGGAAGTGGTGAGGGAATTCGAGCCAGTTTAATTCTGAGATGGCTTGACAATGATGTGATCAGTTGGACATGCCTGAGATAAATTTTGCTATTTTGTAGTAGCATGATTCGAGTTTCTTTATCAGTGATATGTGGAGATTTGTGAAAATGGGACTCCCATACAGGAGGGATGGAATTAGTAGAGTGTTTGTTGTAAGCTTTATTTTTGTAGATTTATCTAGATATAGTTTGTGATGGTAGAGTTTACCTAGTTTGAAGTGGGTATTTTTTATAGTATTCAGAATATGGGATTCGAAGGTGAGTCTATCATCAATCATTATTCCTAGTAGTTTTGCTGTTTTGACCTGTTCTATTACTGTGTTGTTCTGAGAGAGAATTTTGAAGTCAGAGCCTAGTGCTGTTGATAAAAATAACAGAAGCTTTGATTTTTTGGGGGTTCAATAATAGTTGGGCATCAGTTAACCATGCTTCAATGGATGTGAAAGTGGTTTGTGTGATCCTTTGTAGGTTGGATAAGTTACTGGGGGTGGAGATTATGGTGGAGTTGTTGACGTACTGGACAAGGGTGCTCTGTAGGCATGCTTTATGGAGATCGTTTATGAATATAGTAAAGAGAAGTGGTCCTACAATTGAGCCTTGGGGAACTCCTGTGTTATTGCCAAGATGGTCCGAGAGTTTAGTTTGCCATCTTACAGCGTGTTTCCTATTTTGTAGATAGCTTGAAAACCAAGTAAGTGCATTAGAGGAGCAGCCTATTGATTCTGCAGTAATTTGGTGTGTGACACTGTGTCAAAAGTCTTGGACAGATCTAATAGGATCACAGAAGTAATAAGGTCTGTGTCCAAGACTTTAAAAACAGTATCTGTGAATAATAGTAGGGCTGTAGTGGTGCTGTGGGATAGGCGAAATCCATGCTGGGTGTTGGAGAGTAGGTTGTGGTTTAGGAGGTACTTTAGGAGTTGGGCATGTATACATTTTTCTAAGACTTTTGATAATGGGGAGAGAATAGAGGTAGGTCTGTAGTTTTGAGAGATCAAAGGTGTTGCCACCTTTGTGTAGTGGAGTGACAATTGATTTTTTTCCATAGTAGGGGGACATATGACTCTGTGATGGATCGATTTATTAGTATGCTTACAGGGTAGGCAATTGCAGAGGCTCTGAGTTGTAGGAATTCTGGAGGTAAATTACCAACGGGGAGAAAGAGAGAGAGAGAGAGAGAGAGAGAGAGCAGGATTTTAGTTTTTTTGAGGAGTTTAAGTACTAGTGAGGTTTCTACTGGTTGTATAGAAAAGGCTGGGGTAGAGGGAGTGCTGCTAAGTTGATTTGTCGGATGTTGGGGGGAAGAGCAGATGTTTTCTTGGATGAGGCTTGTGGTGGTTTGGTAATTGTTATTAAGGATACCTGTTAAGAGGGGTTACTGAGCAGATTTTGAATGGTGGAAATAAAGTGTGTGTTGAACATTTGGGCAATTTGCTGTGGGTCATCACCTGGTGAAGGGGATGTGTTTTGCATGGTACCAGGAGTAAGTAGGGTTGTGACAGATTTCCAGAACTGTTTTGGATTATGACTTTGACTGGATAGTTGTATAGAGAAATATTTTTTTATCTTTTATAACTAGCTTTTGGGTTTTGTTACAGAGCTGCTTGTAGATAAGTTCCTGATTTGAGTTTTTACTTTTTTGCCATTGTTTCCAGGCTTTATCTCTAGATTGGAGGGCTTGTCTAGTTTCTTTTGTTAGCCAAGGAACATTGTTGATTTTTATTCTTTTAGTATGTAGTGGGGCTAGGCTGTTGAGTGTGTTAACGAAGAGTTTATTGAAATAGTCTACAACATTGTCTAGAGGAAGGGTTTTTAAGGGGGATCAGTTGTGGGATTTTAGGGAGTCTATGAAAGTGTAAATGTTGAATTTGGTAAGATTTCTTGATGTCCTATAGGTATGGGCTTTAGGAATATGTAAGTGGCATCTATGGGTAAAAGCTTTTTTTGGGTAAAGCTTTTAGCGACATCAGTCAGCTCTTTAAATAATTCTACAAGATTAGAATTATTACTTGGATTAACAGTACCCTTTATTACAGCTACTTTGTTCCTTTTGTGAAGAGCAAAAGACATGAAAACCATCTTTTTGTTGCACCAAACAGGAGATGAAAATACAGAGATCAGTTGCTGTCATCTTAGATTGCACAAATACTCAGTAAACCATTCCCTAGGGAATCCAGTAATCACAACAAAGTTCCTAGTCCAACTAAAAAAGTCACATGAAATTCCAACTATTCCTATGCAGATATATAAATATATATATATATATATATATATATATATATATATATATATATATATATATAATAGAATAACGTTCCACAAATGATCTTTCAGGGATTTTATCAAGGCAGCTACACTTTCACAACCATTAAAATTACAAACAGATACATCAGTTTCAGCTACTACATAACTTTCAACAGTATTGAATGCATGTATTTGGACCAATACAGTGAATGACGGCAAAAAAAAAAAAGGAAAAGAATCTGTACTACGGTATCTGTGTTCTCTGCTTCCATAAAAAAAACTAATAAATGCTGACATCTAGTGGTCATTTAAAAAATGCAGCTTCAAATACAGAAACTGAAAATAATACAGCTAAGGTGATCATCCACTATTGTGGGGACTTGAACACAGATCTTTCTGCAGGAGAAGCAGATGTAATAACCACTACACTACACTACAGAACCTTTCTTTAGCTAAGAAAATCAAATCAGTCCATTTTGTTATTGGCTCCCTTCACTAACCTTTCTATCTTTCCAAGTAAAAAGAAAATAATCAATGCCAACAAAAATGTTACATATATTTCCACAGAAAATACCAGTCAGTGCTAATATTTACTGATTATTTGGAAAATATACAAGCAACCAAAATACACAAACTAAAAAATATTCAGTGATATCACTTTTGTCAGGGTAGTTTAATGCTTTATACAAGCATACTTTTAGACATTATAGGGCAACATTTATGTTTACAGAACTGAAAAGATTGGTGACAGGTGATAATTAAAATGGACTGGCAGGGTTTGTTATCCAACATTAACAGCAGTGGATTATTACCCTCTATACTTTATTTTCACCATGTGTGTCTGTGTGTGTTGGGGGGGCTTTAAGTAAAAAACCTCGAACCACTTCTGATGGCTATCTAAATGATGTCCCCTTCAAGTAAACTCTTTTCTCTCAATGATCAGAACTATTATTTAATACACTGCTGCATTCTGTAGCCTTCAATCAAGCCACAAAAAATTCCTGGTAACCAGAAAGATCACAGGACTGGAAAATTCAAGCTATTCAGAAATGCTTCAAGAACTATCACTATATTCTGGCTCTGAAGGCTGCCTAAGAGGTGACCCTCTGTATTGTCTGTAAGGACATGTCTAATCCAGTTTTAGCTGAAAGTGTATGTCTGAAAGACATCATTGTGGAAGCTATCACCTGATCAGGGAACTTAATACTAAAAATAAATATCAGTAACAGAATAAAAATGTGGTACATATATTACACAAGGCTTTTTAAGATGATGGAATAAACATACCACTACATTCAGAAGACAGTCATTATCTTCCTTCAAAAATAATACTGACACATACAAAAAGTAAGAATATCAACATGGAGTTATAGCAGTCATGTTTCTTCAAGACCATAAGGTCATAAACTTGACAGTTGAACCTATAAGATCATAAGGATAACATGAGAGAAACGTGCATACAAAGCAAGGTATAGTGTACCAAAGTTGAAACAACAAAACATGAATTAATGGAATAGGTAAAATGACAGAAGTCTAGATTGGATACAGGTCATGGAACAGGATAGTAAATAGAGAGGCCAGATTAATTTAGTGTAATGTATGAAACAGAGGTACAATAATGGTACAAAGAGCCAAAAAAGGAGGCAATACACTGATAGGATAATAGAAATAAAAATAGTATAAAATATATAAAAAGGAAGGAAAGTAAATACATTTTAAGCAACAGTGGAGCAAGAATAAAACAAACTGAGAAGCAGGGCAGGCAAATTAACGAAAGTGTAATGGTGGGCTGGTACCACTGCCACCAGATGTGACAGTAGTCAGGCACCCCTGACCCTAAATGCACCCCCGACACTAAATGTGATGATACGAATGTACTACTGCCATCAATTCAATACCCTTGTGGCAGGATGCCACCTACTAACATCAAGATGGATGGCACTGATGGGATCAGAATCCCAAGACTGACAGCCAAGGGTGAAGTAATATCAGCAAAGTGCACACAAGTCTGTACCTGGCTAAGGCTTTTGACACCATACCACATACTAGCATAATAAACAAACTGAATGGCCTCCTATGTAGTTACGTAGTTCGGTGGACAGCAAATTGATGGAGGGACTGAACCCATGTATTGTGGGTAGCAGGTACATCCTTAACAAACAGGAAGATGACTAGTAGTGTTCCTCAGGGCACAGTGCTGCCTACTTGGCATCGACTTCACAGATCTCAAAATTACAAATGGATCTTTGGCTGACCAAGTCTGCAGACTGTAAACTTAGTGTCATCCTCAAGTCCCCCTCTGATAAGCAAAAGCTTCATATACACATGTCAATACCTGGTGCTCAAAAAATGGGTTAAAACTAAATGCTAAAAAATGCAGTATCACCGAATTTGATAAACAACTTTTTCATCCAGCTTACAGTGTAGACAAAACACTGGTTCAAAAATTAAACTGATGACAGACCTTGAAACACGGGTAGATAACTCTTTTGCCTTTAACCATCATGTTCCAATAGTTGTTACAGTCTTTTAACCTGACACAGCTGATTTGCAAAAGGTATTTATTCTTGATACAAGAAACTTCTCACCCCTCTATATTTCACACAGATCAAATTTATTATCGAAAGCAATATCCCTTTTGAGATATATCTCATTATACATGTCAAGCAACTGGCAAAAACTCAGAGGTTCCTCACTAAAAGGATCACAGACTTAAAAGACAAGAGCTACTAAGAGAGGCTGGAAGTACTGTCCCTTTATTGAGTGTCCTTCAGCCTCCTTGCTGGTGATCTGTGCCTTATCTTACAGGCCACTAGGGAACCAGTACTGCAATATCTCTTATATCTCCACATATCAAATTGTCCCATTAATACCAGCACCAGAGATCTAAACCTGGTTCAGCAAATAAATAAACATGGTGAAGAGACAGAAGGTTCATGCAAATCTTACCCCTTATCTGGAACAAACTTCCACTCCAAATTAAGTAATGTGATAGCACTATCCTCCTTCAAAATGGAGTTAGACAACTAAATGAGTATCCAGAACATCACCCCTACTATGACTGGACTGTTGCTCCTTGAAAAAGTAGGTGAAATCTAAAGGGGTTACTGACAATGAGCAAATGGCAATAGAGCCCAGTTGTCTTGTATTTTCTATGATTCTAATAATTACTTTACAAAGTACAAACTGGCACCCAAGATCATAAAGGGAACATATACTGCTGCCCTGGTTGTGGATTTCCAACCTCCAAAACCAGACTGGACTGCACTCAGGCCACATACACAAATGAGTCTTTGACCAAGCCACTGTCACACCCATTTCTCAATTATAAAGCAATGTTTCCCAGTGTCCCTTTATATCCATGATAATTGTCTTTCACACACAAAGTATTACACACACACACACACACACACACACACACACACACACACACACACACACACACACACACACACACACACCTGGCAGAATTCTCCAATACTATGCAGCCTTCTTCCTGGCATCGTGGTACTACCACCAACCTGGACAAGCCAAAGACTTTATATTACCTGCTGCTCTTAAATCAAGCCATATATGAAATGCACCAATTAATATTTCTTCCACCGGCAGCAGACCCTGTACTTAGATAAAAGTGTATACATATTAGAAATATATCAATATTCTTAAAATAAATAAATTCCAGCTTCAACAACTTAATCCTACCTTGGTACTCTTTTGACAAAATATATGACATAGCAATTATTGCTGCTGAAGTTCAGACCATTATCTTTGACCCATCTAGATATATTATCAAAGTGGTTATTTACATGAATGTAACCTGTTGTTGCTGTAAATCACACTTTGCAGTCATCTGTAAATTTATTCATCCAGCACTTGTTAACTATTGTAGGAGTAGCCATTGCCAGGTTAAACAGAAAATACCTCAATATTGACCTCTTTTGGTACTCCTAAATTAGTTGACATACTATCTGAGTAGTTACCATTTACCCTTACCTGCTGAGTTCTACCACTAAGCCAGTTTTCCATTCACTTTGTTATATAAAAAGAAGTTATGTACTCACCATAACGTTCCATCTGAGTAGTTCTACTTCATTTGTCTTCAACCTGTGAGTCTTCGGATCCATATTGGATCCGACACGGACGCTTTTTCCAGCTACGGCTCCGAGCTTCATGCTCCTCACCTTACCATAATGCTCCTGTCTCCCTTCTCCCTTCAGATTGAGTTTGCTGCCTAACCTATAACAGATACCCGACCTAATAACACTTTATCCTCCAACACCAATATCATAAAAGAGCTTTAGCGCTAACAGAACCAAAGATCTCAGCAACAACTGTCCGGTACAAAGGATGTGTCAAATCGCAAAAGATAAGGTTAGGGGGAAGGAGGGGGGGGTGGTTGAAGAAAAATGAAGTAGAACTACTCAGACAGAATGTTATGGTGAATACATAGCTTCTTTATCTGAAGTAGATTACTTAGTTTGATCTTCAACCTGTGGGACAGAGTCCCCAGCTACCTAACTTTTGGGAGGCCCTCATGGAAGGATATTGCAGAGCACCGCAGAGCCAAAGGATGCTCTACTCCTAGAGACCAAATCCAGTTTATAATGAGTGATAACGGAATGAGATGAGGCCCAAGTAGCAGCTGAACGAATATCATCCAAAGAGACCCTAGACCAAAAGGCCGCTGACGCAGCCATAGATCGGGTCGAATGAGCCTTCACTTTTCCTGGAAGAGACAAACCTCTATCTGAATAAACTCGGCAATGCATTGTGAAATCCAGCGAGCAATAGTCACTTTTGAGATAGCTTTACCAGAGAAGGGCTTGGCATAGGACACAAAAAGCTGATCAGACATGCGGAAAGGTTTAGTCCTGTGCAGATAAAACCTTAACTGCCTATGTACGTCCAGTAGATGTAATTTGTATTCCCCCTTGTTCGGGTAGTTTGGAAAAAATACTGGTAAATTAATAATCTGATTTATATTGACTTCCAAAGCTACCTTGAGGAGGAAGGACGGATTTGTGCGTAACAATACTCTATCTTTATGAAAGACTATGTAGATTTTGATAGAAAGAGCTTGAAGCTCTGAAACTTTTCTAGCAGATGTGATGGCAACCAAAAAGGCAATTTTCCAGGTCAAAAATTGCAGATCCTCAGATGCCGCAGGCTCAAACGGGGGAGAAACCAATGCCTGCAACAACAAAGGATGGTCCCACGGAGGGATGGGGTCCTTAACCAGAGGTCTGAGAAGAAAGGCACCTTTGAAGAAGGTCTTACAAAGTTTATTATCTTTATGAAAGATCATGTAGATGGTTTTGATAGAAAGAGCTTGAAGCTCCAACACTCTTCTAGCAGATGTGATGGCAACCAAAAAGGCAATTTTCCAGGTCAAAGATTGCAGATCCTCAGATGCCGCAGGCTCAAAGGGGGAGAAACCAATGCCTGCAACAACAAAGGATGGCCCCACGGAGGGATGGGGTCCTTAACCGGAGGTCTGAGAAGAAAGGCACCTTTGAGGAAGGTCTTACAAAGTTTAACCAAAGCCTGTGAAGACATGTCTACCCCAAAATGAAACTTAGAAATGGCGGCTAGTTGAACTTTCACTGTAGAGGAACTAGCACCCTGATGAAAAATGCTAGCTAGGAAATCTAAGACCGCTGAAAGTGGTGCAGTGAAAGGGTCCAAAGACCTCTCCATGGCCCAAATAGAAAAACGTTTCCATTTACTAAGATAAACTTTCCTGGTAGACAATTTATGAGCCACCACCAGAATGGATTTAATGGGATAAGCTAGACCGGGTGTCCTAAGAATCACGGGAAACGGAGCAGCCAAGCAGCGGGCTTCAGACTGTCCAGATCTGGGTGAGGAATCCCCGAGGGATGTGAAAGCAGATCTGGGACTGGATCCAAGATCCATGGTGGAAGAACTAGATGAGACCTGAATAAGGGAAACCAAGCCTGACGAGGCCAGAATGGGGCTATGAGGATCACAGTGCTCCCCAGCCTTCGGGCTTTCTGCAGAAACTTCGACATACGGGGAAGAGGGGGATAAGCATAAAGAAGCCCGGGAGGCCAAGCATGAATCAGAGCGTCTCTGGGGATTTCCCCCAGAGAGGAGGTTCAGAGTGAAAAACTCACTGCATTTCGCATTGGATAGAGACGCGAAGAGATCGCAGCAAGGATGACCTCACTCTAGGAAGATCTGCCGCTACTGAAGGCTTCAGAGACCACTCATAAGGCATCAAGATAGATCTGCTGAGCCTGTCTGCTAAAATGTTGGACAGTCCCGGGATGTGCGTTGCCACCAGAAAACTGCTGGTGGAGATCGCCCATTCCCACACTCTCGTGGCCTCTCGACATAAGGGATAAGATCTGGTTCCCACGTTTGTTGATATACCTGACCACTGACATTTTGTCTGCCTGAATAGCAACCGTTCCCACAGGAAGATGAGCATGTAGGGCCAGCAACACAAGAAGAACCACTCTCATCTCTAGAACACTGATGTGCAGATAAGTCTCGGAAGGGAACCACGTGCCTTGGTCTGTCCTTCCCTTGCAATGCCGCCCCCCCCCAAGTAGGGAGGCGTCCGTGGTCACCGTGGTTTGGGGTAAAAGGGGTTGAAAGGGACGGCCCTTGAGTAGATCCGGGGACTGAATCCACCACCGAAGGGAGTCCCTGCAGACTTTGAAAATTCTCACCGGGAAGGATAAGGGAAGTTCTGAAAGTGACCACTGTACTGCTAGAGTCCACTGCAGTACTCTCATATGAAGGCGTACCATGGGGAGAAGATTTACCATTGCTGCCATAGAACCTAAATCTCTTAACACCGCTTCGGCTGTTGGAAACTGGTTCTGAAGGATGTGCAAGACATGTAGCCTGTGTCCAACCTTGCCCCAATGAAATCTAGAACTTGAACCGGTTGGAGAGCAGACTTGTTCATGTTGATCGTGATGCCCAACTTGTTGGCTAGCTGAAGAAAGGAGTCCCTGGCCTGAAGTAGTAGATGCTCTGAGGGGGCAGTAAGGAGCCAATCGTCTAGGTACAGAAAGACCTGAATGCCCTGAAGCCTCAGGTGAGCCGCTACCACTGCCATTACCTTGGTAAACACCCGGGGTGGGGGTGGGGGGGTGGGGGGGGGTTGTGGTGAGACCGAAGGGGAGGGCTAGAAAGTGGTAATGACTGGCTCCCAGCCAGAAGCGAAGAAACCTCCGGGAGTGCTTGTGCATCTTGATGTGATGGTATGCATCCTGGAGGTCGGTCAAGCACATCCAGTCTCTGTCCTGCAGATAAGGCAGAATAGATTGAATCGTGACCATCCAGAATTTTGTCTTAGTTACTGACAGGTTCAACTGGGGCAGATCCAGTATTGGTCTGAGGTCCCCCATCTTTTTTGGCACTAAAAAAAACCTGGAATAAACCCCAGATCCGGACTGGTCTTGGGGGACCAGTTGGCTGACTCGTTTTCTCAGTAGTGATTCTACCTGTACTACTGCTTCCTCCCACTGCGTGGGTGGACCGTCTGGGAGGTTTTTGGTGGAAAGGGTTGGATGCTTAAAGGGAACGAAATATCCACTGGATATGATTCGCAACACCCACTGATCTGTAGTGATGGACTCCCATGCTAGTGGGTGAAGCGACGAACTACCCCGACTGCCTCCAGGGATGGACAGCCAAGCAACCCTTCAGGGTTGCTGCCCGGGTTTATCCAAGAAAGGTTCTCGTGACACAAAATTCCTAGGACTCCCTCTGTCTCTAGGGCGGCGTCTGTCGTATCCCCCTCTGCCTCTAGGGGAAGGTGAGTCCTGAGAGTCCCGGGAAAACGCCTGAGACTTTCGGAACCACATCTTCTTCTGGCCTCACTGGTTCCTGGAAAAGGACCTCTGAGGCGGGGAGAAGCAGACCCCGATGGCAGACAGTGTCTTCCCATCCTTCTCGCTTTGGACTAAAGTTTCTCTGACTGTCTTCCCAAAGAGGGAAGAATCATCAAAAGGGACATTGGTGAAAGATGCCTTGAAGGGCTCTGAGAACTGACATAAGTGGAGCCAGGTGTGACGAAGGATGGCAACGCCTGACCCTGCCGCCCGTGGGGCTCCCTCTGTGGTATGGGAGAGCAAATGCATGGACGTGTTGGCTAAGGACTTTAGGGTGGCCATTCATGCATCGAACGTCTTCTTGTCCTCTGCCGACATGGACCCTGGAGTCAGCTCTGTGACTTCCTTGACCAGATCTTTCTGGAGTCGAATAACGTGTGTCATGTAGTTCAGCGCCCTCTCACAGAAGGTTGCTGAAGCATAGACTCACTTCTCAAAGTGATCCAACGTCCTCGACTCTCCGTCAGGCGGATGGACCATGGAACTCTCCTGGACGAGTTCCTTCTTGGTGGCCGCCACCACCAGCATAGCATCTACAGGGGACCACTTATGCCAGTGTAGTTTGTCAGCGGGGGGACTCAGAACCTTGTCCGGGCGCTTGGGTATCGGCTCTATGGTGTCCGGCTCCTTCCATGCCCTAGATGCAATCAAATCTACGAGTGGATTGGCAGGAGGGGACACCCAAGTGGTAGACAGGCCCGAGCCGAATGCCTCCAGAAACATGGACTCGTCTGAGGTGGGTTTTGGGGCAGACTACCCCCCCCCCTTGACATAGGATTTCCATGATGTCTCCAAAGGAGACATCCTTGGAGGGGGGGGGGGGGGGATCTTGGGTCACCTTCCCCTTCATCCAGGTCTGTGTCTTCTCTTCTTCTCTGAGGGACTCTGGAGGAGAGTCCAAGTGCCTCCTTTTACACTTATGCTTGTGGGGGGGGGGGGCCTCCTCAGGAGGACTCGCTGGGGAGGACTCATAAGCGGGTTGTTCCAAGGTTGGAACGTCCTGGAGCATTACGGCTATGGGCTGTCCCTGAGAGAGAGCAAGATGGTCGGACCAGCACTAAAGATCAGGGGGGTCTGGATGGACTCCGAAGACGAAATAGTCAGAGGCCTCGACCCTGCGAGAACTCTCTCCACCATGTCGAATGCAGAGGGGGAGCGGACCTCCTGGGCTAAATGGATGTAAGTTGCTATCCCCTGACCCGACCGTGGAGCCGGAGCCGAGCCTCTAGGAGCCGAGATGCAGAGAGGTATGCTTCTCTCCGATAAGCTCGGAGCAGAAAACACCCCCCTCGGATCTGACCCCGAGGCTATGGCTCCGAGAGCTCGGATCCGATCTAGTCAGATCCGATACACTCAGGGCACTGGCTGGCGCCGAGGTACACTGTACCATCGACGACAACCCCTCAACTCCGACCGTCCTCAGATCCAACGGCTCCGAAACCGCAGGTCACATCTGAGAAGGAGTAATAGGTCTGAAAACTGGTTGGAAGGTACCTGCTCCGGTGGGAGAAGGCCCTGGCAAGACCCCCATCTGGATTTGAGTGCGGACAAATCTCCACATCATCTTGTCCATCTCCGCTTCCGAAAGGCTCCGGGTGGAGCATGAGGACGCTGCCGAAGTGGGCCGGGAGAGCTGATGGGGAGAGGGCCTAGGGGGTGACAGGCTAACGATAACTTTGGGCTCAGGGGAGAACCTTGGGGACCTGAGCCGAGGTGAAGCAGACTTGGAAACAGGCTTGGTCTTCGGCGGGGGAGGGGGGTGGCCTCTGACGAGCGGTCAGAGGAGCGCTTGCGAGGTCAGTCCTTCTTGACCTTATCCCCTTCCCTGGGCCTCTTGGCAGGAGGGTGAGTCCCAGAGGCCGAGGAAGGGGAGGACGAAGCAGCAGCCACTGCAAGGAGGGACGTCCGTCCCAGCAGTGGAGGGCAACAGGCCCTTCACAGTAAGTTTGTCCCGCCTGTCCTTAGAAGCTCTGGGGTTAAACCCAGCGCAAATAGGACAGGGGGACTGGAGGTGAGCCACCCCCAAACAAACCACACACAGAGTGTGGCATTCCGCTGGGGAAAGCTTATGGCCACACTCGGTGCATCTCATGAACCCAGGCTTTGGAGAGTCTGCTATGCCTTAGCCTGTTCAAGCTACACAAACACACACACACACACACACACACACACACACACACACACACACACACACACACACACACACACACTATCACAAGAAAGAAAGGAGGGGAGGAAGATAGAAAAGCCTACCAGAAAACAACTACGATAAACCCGAGAAGGTACAGAAAAGATTAGACAAGAAGGATAGCTAGAAAGGTATCAAAATTAGAGTTTTTTACTCTGGAGCTCGGACCATACTGCTTCCTCTCAGGCGCCAAACAAGATCTGAAGGGAGAAGGGAGACAGGGGCATTATGGGTCAGGGGAGGAGCATGGCGCTCAGAGCCGTAGCTGGAAAAAGCGGTCGTGTCGGATCCAATATGGATCTGAAGACCCACAGGTTGAAGATCATATGAAGTAAACTACTTCAGATCAATTTATTCCTTTATTTCTCAGTGCATTTATTATTAGAAAACATGAAAAGCTTTACTAAGATCCAGGCATACTACTTCTGATAAGTTCATATCAATAGCTGTACTAAGTGGATCGTAGAACTCTATTAAATTTGTTAAGATGGGATTTACATTTACAAAAACCATGCTGACTTAAATCAAAATGGCATCTTAAATTACACAGCAAAAATAATAAATGTAGTAAACATCTTTCAAAACATTTCCCAGTATAGTCATCACACTTACAGGCCTGTAATTTTGAAGCAATGACCTATTACCCTTTTTAAAACTGGAGTTATAACATATGTCTTTCATGGTTTAGGTACAAAAGCATTTCACAGCTTATTATTAAACATTCTATTTATGACAGGAATCAAGAGTTTTACACTTGTCAGAAGGATGCCAAGAATCTCACAATACACATAGCAGCATCTGTCGTGACTGTTAAAAGACTGGCTCAACATTTCTTCAGTAATAATATGGCACCCATCTGATATTAAATTAAAATCTATATAGGCTAAATCTTGACCAACCAAAGGATTTGAATAACTAGTAAATAACTTATTAAACTTACTCACTATGAGTAATGAGTTGTAAGTGTATACCTCATTGATCTCCATACTTTTAATAGTCTGTTTTGTATTAGTTTAATCATTTATATGTATACTATAGCTTCTTATTGCTATTATTCTGGGACAGGTCAAGTTCAAATTTTACTTTAGCTTCCTTCAACATGGTCCTGAAAAATATCTGAAATATTTTTAAACTTAGATTTATTCCACCATGTAGGAAATTTCCTTACTAATCCTACTATTCTTTATTTCCTTTTATTAACTTAACTTATTCTTTCACCAAAAATGGAACTTTACATATAGAAGAATGACTCAAATAATGTGTTCTTATCTGTCTTATTGCAGTTGTAAGCATAGTTTTCATGAGTTATGTATCCAAAATCATATATTTAGCCCAGCTGGTATTGAGAAGTTCATTACTTAATTCAATGCAATTGATTTTAATAATATGTATATATATATATATATATATATATATATATATATATATATATATATATATATATATATATATATACCTTATGTTCTATTAATGGTAGCTTCTTACAACATTTAATATTAAACTTGATATATAACTGACCATATAGCACTAATGGTGGCCCAAGTCTTATATTATCAATTAGTTCCTCATTAGTATAAAGTCCAAAATGTTACGTCCTCTAGCAGGTTCATTAACTGTTGAGGAAAAAACATTTCTGACTTACTGAATCTCGAAATTCCTCTACAACAGTAAATGGTGAATCCCAGTTCTCCCAGTCAACATGAGGGTAACTTAAATCACATAAAAGAATAGTCCTGAGGTTATGTGTGTATTAATTTATATTACCAATAAATATTCCATGCCTTGCCTTGTTCAGAGAGGGTTTTCTATAACATAATAAATGGTTCTAGAAGTGGAATTATTATATACATCTAGTGATAAAGTTTCTGATGTCCTATTAACTGATAAATTGTCTCACAAACTTTTGTGTATCAAAAACATGACTCCAATGCCCTGCTCACTTTCTCTTAAGCACTCAAATGTACTATAACCTGGAAAAGTAAGCATCAGAAATATTTATAACTGAAAAAATTTCAAACTTGAGATATACCTTTAAGTTCATTTGCCTTATTACCCAAGCTCCTTGTATTAAATAAATACACATTTACAGCTTGATCAGGTCTTCAATAACTCCTGAGCATATACCCGGTGGGGAGATCTTCGAGAAAAGACAGCAAGTCATGAATAATTAACTTAAAAATGCTTCCTGCACCACAATTAAAGCAATCAAGGGAAAAAGTTAGCACTTCCACAGACAGTTTCCCAGTAAGTCAAAATAGTAATGTTGTAAGTATAACATAACAATCTCAACTAGGTGTTAATCATGTATGCCTTTGTATATGTGTAACGAGGAGATGAAAGTATCTTACATACAGTGCCTCTTAAATTATTTCCTTCCAACATTTCTATAATTTTAAATACAGACCTTTTCATGTAACCCAGGAGCGTGTATTTTAAGTCATTAGCACCACAGTGTATTACATAGTGACTACATCTCTTACTATCTACTCATCTCCCGATAGCTGAAACACATTTAAAAAGTTTTATGCCAGCCAAAGAAGAAACTATTTCTTTTTCTTTACATAAATCAATAATTTGCCTCCCTACAAGTTTGAACACAGAGTCTGTTAACACTGAGATCTCATTAGGACATATACTTGGATTGAAAGAGGAGGTTTGACTAGATTAACATCAGTGAATCCCATAGTTTCTTTATATAAAATTTTAGTAAATCCCTCCTTACCATTCTCAATACTTACTTGCTCAACTTGTTGAACCCCATCACCGACCTTGAGAATATCATCTTCTATAAGCAAGATATTATCCAAACCAATATTACATACCCTTTCGTTCCAGTGGAAACTTTTATCCAGGAATGTACCTGTGTCATTAATATGACTAGAGTAACGTAATTTTTTAGTGTCTTCATTAATGGCCATTAAATTATCAATATCTAACCCTACAGGGGATAAGATAATCTCCGGAAACCCAGAATTTATAACAGAGTCCACTTCAGCTTCATCAATGCATGAGACTATGTTCCTGTTTTTGAATCGTTTGGTTTAATACTGAATTTCCATTACTTTGTCTTATTGCAGTTTTCATTAAACCCTTGTTAGATATAACTTCTGGGTATACAGTAGGGGGAGCTTTATACTCTGAAACAGTAGATTTGTTATCTTTGAAGGTGATTCCTCTACTGATGTTCATCTCCCACAAGACTTTTATTGAGTCTGTTAGTTCTAAAATTGCTACTTTGCTTTCCTCAAATGATTCAGTATTAACTGGATCATTTAGTTTCTCACACCTGTTTCTACCTCCTTTAGATTATTTCTTCCTTGTCCTACTGCTTTAGTGACTTAAAAGTATTTCCATCATTTTTTTCTTGACCCTTTATTATTTTCCTTTTTGGATAACATTTTTGTGAACATTATTGGGTTGGGATGGCCTTATCAATGATAAGCAATAAACATAATTCTTTCCTATCTTCTTTTCATAATTCCATAAAATTGGAATAGTAGTAAGAAAGGAACTACTTTTAGCATAAAACCACAAAGTAGAGTACAACCCACCACAACAAGAGTAAATAAAAAGCAGGATTCACACAGTCTCAGTGAAGGATCCAGTACTAATAAATCTTTCAATAAATGTACAGAAACAAAACCAATACCATCCAAAATGGAAACATCGGGTAAAATATTTTTTCCCTTCCACAATATTAATAATGTTAAGCACTTTCATCCTAACACAGGACGTCTTCAGAACACTATCAAAAAAACAAACACTGTTTAAAAAGAAGTGACTAACATCAATTAATTAAGTAGATCAATTTAATGTAACAAGCACCTAAAAACCTTCACAGCTTAAAAAGTAAAAAAACAAATAAACTCCAATAAGTATAATTAAAATACTAAATATACTAAATATAAGCAAACATAAAACATTAGTTCAAATCCACAAAGTTCAGAACTCCATCATAATTTAGCTGCTCTCACTTCTAAAACAAAGTGAACTGAAATTTGATAATTCAGACCCGGAGGTGAAGTAGCATCTAACCTAACTTGCCACACAAGCTCCCTGTATTCTATCCTTGTTTCCCATTGCCCACCTCTGGCATCTGGATGTATTTTTTTCTAACAGTGTGTGATTTTTAGACAATGTTCGGAAGAAGTCCTGAGTTGTTGGGACAAAAGCATTTAGCAGTATTAATATTGTGGAAGGAATAAAATATTTTACCCAATATTTCTGTTTTGAATGGTATTGGCTTTGTTTTTTATTGAAGGATTTATTACTACTGGATCCTTCCCTGTTTCTGCATGAACAAAGAGTTATGCACTTACAATAACTTGGAAGCTGTGTTATCCTATGTCATTGTTCCTTAGCACAGACAGATCCAAGGCTCAAGCTCCTTCCTCTCCCATAATCACATGCTGCCCTCTAACCCTCAGATCGAGTTTGCTACAAGGCTAGGAAGCTAATCAAAAAGGGGGAAAAAAAAGGAATCCTAGACCCACTACACTCCATTGTCCCCAGAAAATCCAACAAGGAAGGGAGATGGCGGGAGGGAAATGTGATGAATAATGACACTGGAGAGCACAGATGCCAAGTTATGGTAAGTACATAACTCTTTATGTGATATTATCCATGTCATTATTCCTCACAGAAGGGTCAGAGTCCCCAGCTGCCATACACCCTGGGAGGCCTCAAGGAAGGACATGCCAAAGCACTGTGGAACCAAAGGAAGCCCTGTTCCTAGAAACCAAATCCAGCTTGTACTGAGATATAAAGGTGTGAGGACTAGACCAAGTGGCAGCAGCACAAATATCATCAATGGAGAGCCTGGTCATGAAGGCTGAGGAGGAAGCCATGGACCTAGTAGAATGAGCCCTAACCTTCCCTGGAACCGCAAGATAGAAATGCAGCTGGCGATCCATTTAGAAACAGTCACCTTAGAAACTGGAAGGCCCTGTCTATTCAGGGAAAAAGCCACAAGGAGTTGATCGGATTTGCAAAACTCCTTGGTCCTATCCAAATAAAATTGTAAGTGTCTGTGTACATCCAAAGTAAGTAGAATCTGCTCTCTTTTATTGGAATAATTAGGGAAATAAACTGGCAACTGAATATACTGGTTTAGACTGGATTCAGAAGCAACCTTGGGTAAAATGGATGGACTGGTTCTAAAAGATACTATGTTCTTGTGAAAGACCATATTGAGAGGAGCAATTGAAAGAGCTTGCAATTCAGAAACCCTCCTAGCTGAAATTATGGCTACCACGAAGGCCATTTTCCATGTCAAAAATTTAAGATCGCACAAACTGGCAGGTTCAAACGGACTCTAAGTTAGAGACTGCAGCACTAAGGAAAAATCCCAAGGAGGCAAGGGATCCTTAATTGGTGGCCTGAGAAGGAAAACGCCCTTCATGAATGCTTTAGAGAGCCTGGAAGAGAATGTAGGTTCACAACTGCTTTCATGAAAATTAGAAATTGCTGCCAACTGGAGCTTAATAGTAGAAAAACTTGCCCCAGCCTGAAAAAGTGAGGACAAGGACAAGAGGATATCAGAAACAGAAGCAGAAAAAGGATCCAGATTCCTGTTTTTAGCCCAGATAGAGAACCTTTTCCATTTGCTACTGTAAACCTTCCTGGTGGAAGGTTTCTGGGAAGCCAAGATAATATTCTTGATGGGAGAAGGCAGCCTGGACCGTTCTACGACCACTGGAATTGGAGAAACCATGCAGTTAGACAAAAGGTCCAAAGATTTGTAAGAGGAAGCCCCAGAGGATGGGAAATCAGATCCGGAAGGGGATCCAGTATCCACGGAGGATACCTCAGATGACAGCTGCTAAAGGAGAACCACAGTTGACGAGGCCAGAAAGATGCAATTAGGATTAGGGATGTCCTCAAGTGATGCACTTTCTGCAAAACGTTGGGGATAAGAAGGACAGGAGGATAAGCGTAAAAGAGACCCAGAGGCCAATCGTAGACTAAAGCATACCTTGGTGACTACCTGGGAGGGGAGATCAAGGTGAAATACATGCTGCATTTGTTGTTGGTTGGGGAGGCAAACAGGTCACAGCACTGCAGACCTCAGCAGTCAATACTTTGCTTCGCCACTGTAGGATTAAGGGACCACTCATGAGGACTCAAGATGGATCTGCTGAGCTTGTTGGCCAACACACTGGAATCCCCAAGTATGTGCATTGTAAGAAGAAAGCACCCAGAGGACATAGCCAATTCCTACACTCTCATGGCCTCTCTGCACAATGGGTAAGAGTGTGTTCCCCCCTGCTTGTTGATATACCACACCACTGCCATGTTGTTCATCTGAACTGCAATCACCCCCAAAGGAAAGCAGTCCTAAAAGGCTTGCAACGTGAGTAGGACTGCTCTCATCTCTAGGATGTTTATATGCACGTTAGTCTCTGAAGGGGACCGTGTGCCTTGAACAGTTTTCCCCTGAAAATGTCCCCCACCCCAACAGGGAAGCGTTCGTGGTCACCATGGCCTGGGCAGAGGGACAGAAAAGGGCCTGCCTAAGGTGATATCCTGAGACTGAAGCCACCAAAGAAGGTGCTGTCTGCACACAGACATCAGTTTTATGGAAATGTACATAGGTTGAGAAAGAATGGACCACTGAACTGCCAGAGTCCACTGCAGCACCTTCATACGATACCTTTCCAGAGGGACAAGCTGAATGGCCGTGGCCAAGGATCCTAAGGTCTGAAGAATCAGGTGGACTGGAGGATGCAAAAGATTTAAGACCTGCATGACCAGCTCCCGGATCAACTGGACTCTATGTAACGGCAATGCTGCAGTCTTTGAGACGGCGTCTAGCTGGACTCCCATGAACTCCAACCTCTGTGTAGGGACCAGATTTGACTTCGAAGGCTTGACTGTAATGCCCAACTGATTGAACAAGAGTAGGACATAGTGAATAGCTTGTGACAGTCGATGCCTTGTGGGTGCTGTGAGGAGCCAATCGTTGAGGTAAGGAAACAGCTGAAACCCCTGCAGCCGTAGGTAAGCTGCTAATACTGCCATACATTTGGTAAACACCCGGGGGGAGGGGCCTGTGGTGAGACCAAAGGGCAGGGCTCTGAACTAGTAATGATTGGCCCCTAACTGGAAGCAAAGGTATTGCCTAGAGCACCTGTCTATCTTGATATGATAGTACGCGTCCTGTAGATCCACGGAGCACATCCAGTCGTCCTTATGTAAGACAGGCAGAATGGACTGAACCGTGACAATCCGGAAGTTGGACTTTCTGATATATTGATTCAGCTCGTTTAGGTCCAAAATAGGACGCAGGTCCCCGGTCTTTTTTGGCACTAAAAAGAAGCAAGAGTAAGTTCCAGATCCTCTTTGTCCTATTGGGACCTCTTGGATGGCTCATTTTTGAAGAAGCTGTTGAACTTCATTGAAGGCCAACTCCCTCTGAAGGGGAGGAATGTCGGGGAGATACCTCTGGCTGGAGGGTTGGGAAAAGGGAATAAAATAACCCCTGGAAACGATGTCATGTCTAACACCCACTGATCGGAGGTAATGTTTGTCCTGGCTAGTGGGTGAAGGGAAATGTGACACCCGACTGCCTCCAGGCCAGAGCAGTCAGGCAACACCTCAGAAGTGCTGAAAGGGCTGCTCAGAGAAGGGCTCCCTGGAACCCTGACTATGAGGTCCCTCTCTGCTTCTAGGGAGGCATTTGTCATTGAATCCTCTCCTCCTGCCTCTGGAAGAGGAATCATCTGGAGCATCGTGGAAGGAAGACTGAGACTTGCGGAACCACATCTTCTTCGCTCCTCATTAGGTTTTTGAGAAAGGCCTCTGAGGAGTAGAAAATGTGATCCAGACAACAGACAAAGTCTTCTCTTCCTGCTCATTATGGGTCAAAGTCTCCTTGGCAGATGGCCCAAAGAGGGTGGACCCATCGAAGGGAGCATTGGTAAAGGATGTTTGAAGGGTTTTGCAAACCCGCATTGTCACAGCCAAACATGCCTCCTCATTGCTATGCCAGTACCTGCCATTCAAGAGGTAGCTTCTGCAGCATTGGAAATTAACCTCATCAAGGAATTAGCTAGGGACATCAAAGTAGAAAGCTTGGGAGACACCTTCTTGAGGTCCTCCACCGACATTAACTCTGTAAGGGAAGTAGTGAGTTCTTTGACCAAGTCCCTTTGGAGGCGGGTGAAGTCTGCCAACTAATTAACTGCCGTCAATCCAAACGTAGCCAAGACAAACATGTGCTTCCCATGCCAGTCTATTGCCCGAGACTCCCTGTTCGGGGGATGGACTGTTGAGCTCTGCTCTGCCAGCTCCTTTAAGTGGCCGCGGACACCACAATAGCATCAACTGGGACTCCTTTCCTCCAGATGGGCGGTCCACAGGAGGGCTACGGAACTTATCAGCTCGTTTGGGCACTGGTTCCACAGTGTCAGGCTCCTTCCATGTTCTGCTGGAGATAAGATCAACCAACTTATCAGTAGGGGGAGACACCCAGGAAGTAGACAAGCCCATCTTGAAAGCCTTCAGGAACAGACTCCTCTGAAGCTGGAGAATGGGGAGACCATCCGCTCTTCTGCTTCAGGATCTCGAGGATGTCCCCAAACGAGACACTGTCAGGGGGAGATCTGGAGGACCTGTCTTCTTCATCGAAGTTGGTGTCCTCTGTGAGGGACTCCGTGGGTGAGTCCATGTGCCTCCTCCTGCACTTTCCCTTACAAAGTACCTCCTCCATAGGGGCCTCCAGGGAGGATTCGGAAGATGCAGGGGCCCCGTGAGGGGAGGAAACCCCATGAAGGCTGAAACAGGAGGGCTAAACCTGGACAGGATGGGAGGCCTCACCATCCAAGGTACAGAGAGGCAAGGATGGACCCGGAGGGGCGGAAGCATAGCTCCAGTCCTGGAGAAGGTCCTCTCTACCACCCGGAAGGCCAAAGGACTGGAAACGGTCCAGTCTCCAATCTCAGAGGACAAAGTCAGCGGAGAGGAAGAAGGAGCTCCGATCCATCACCAATGATACCAGTGTGAGGCCCCCAGGGGAAGAGAAAGGTCTGAAAAGACCAAACCCGACCCCACCCCTATGGAGCCAATGCCGACCACTCCAGCATGGAGCCCACTCTGGTCCGAGGGTGGAGGAACAGAGCAGGCCAGGGGCCCTGACTGGGTCAAGATAAAGGGAATGCTCGACCTCACCAGGATCTGACCTCAGTGTCTTGAGTCCTGAGATTCCAAAACCCCTGGGGTTGGAAGAGGAGAATGGCAAACTGGGATTGGAGAAGTCCCCCTAGCCTGATGGGCTGGGGAGGCCAGAAGCCCCAACTCTATTTGGGCTTTGAGGCAGCTCCTCATCATCCTGTCCATGTCAGAAGGCAACAAACTCCTAGACGATCAAGAGGAAGTGGAGGAGTGGGTAGGCTTGGACAGGGACCCTAAAGATCTATGTCAGTGTTCCGGAGTTCGGCTCTGGGGTCTAGGAGCTGAACTGAATAAATGCCTGGAGGAAGTAGGTGAAGCTGTATCTTCAATAATTATGGGTGCATCCGACGGTCGAGCAGAAGAAGCAATCGGATCCGACAAACTGGTCTGATCCAAGGCTGGCCTGACCTTGGCCAGATCTGACGACCTCTGATCCGAGAAGGCCTTGGATCCAGAAGAAGAATCCAAAGATGTTAAATCCGAAGACCTCAGATTCGAGATAGTCCAGGCTGAAGGTGGATCCGGGATCTAGGATCCGACAGCCGCAGTTTTTTGAAAGCCACCGAGGGCATAGAAGGGGTCTTCCTCTTGGGATCCACAGAGAAAACCTTAGAAGGGGGAATCATAAGGTCCCCCGTGAGCCATGCCTTTAAGGAGAAGCTTATTGCGGTGTTCTGCCAAGGCCCTGGGGTTGAATATGACAAAAATATCGCATTCAGCCTCCAGGTGCAGAGCCCCTAGACAATATAAACACTCCTCGTGCGAGTTGGAATTGGGCATCTTCCAACCATAAGAGGAGAACTTTTTAAACCCAGACTGCTTTTCACACATACTAGCTTTAACAAGACATATTACAACTGCAAAAACACTACAATGGGACAAACCTAACGGCTAACAAGAAAAAAGGGCGCCAAAAGCCCAACTACCAGAAGAAAAATTATTCAAACTAGCAAAAACTAAGGGAGGGGAGGAGAACTACTAATAAGACAGTTAAATACAACTAAAAAAGAGTTTAACATACTAAGTTAAACTAAGTTAAAGTCAAAGAGACAAAAGCAAGTCACTTATCTGGAGGCAAGAGTCAAGGATTGCAGCTGTAGCAAAAAGCGGCAAATGAGATCTGCGGGTTTGAAGGTACAAGGGATTATGGGAGAAAGAGGAGCTTGAGCCTTCGATCTGTCTATTCTAAAAGTTGCCGGCTAAGATCTGATATCAGATCCAAGACCCTTCTGTGAGGAATAATGACATGGATAACATCAGATTCAGCTTTTCGTTTACTACTGTTAATATGATCACCACACCCAATATCTTCCCTTCAATAATTTTATTTAATTCCTTAATTTTATCACAGTTAAAGCTCTGCTCAGACTCGATTAATTGCTGAACTTTAGAATATGCAACAATAGATTTACACTGGCTTAGATAACTGCACTTAACTAAATCTTCTAGGGCATGATTATTTAAATCACCCATCTTCTACAAAAGTTAATCCCAGTCTGTAAATTAAGTAGAAATTATTACAGTATTTACAGTTTTAAAATATTAATTCCAGCTATACAAATGCTACTGCCCTAAGAGCAGAACAATTTCAAGGCTCAGATCATTTATTCAGTTTATTTTATAGTCATACTTACATGTCTGCACAATGCTTATTTGTAATATAGTGTAACTGCAACAACTTGAAACACTATCCTCAACCAGTTATATAATCATGTGCTACAAAGAGAAATTAAATAAATCTACAAATACTAAAAATAATAAATAACAGATATGACAGTCTAGATGAGCTAAAAAAAGTTTTCTGTATAATATGAATAATCCAGCAAGTTACCTTCACATTGCCATGAGACGCAGAACATCTGCTTCACTCACATCCGCTCAACACGTTTTTTTTTTTTTTACAACACCTTATGGCTCCACAACTGTCAATAACTGCAGCCTCCAGAAAGCAAGTAACTCCATCCAAAAACAGAAAAAGAGTTAATAAAAGTGCTTCTTCTGTATCCTGTCAAGAACGGGAGGGATTGCAAAATAAAAATAAATGTTAAAACACTATTCTCTTTTCCAAATGTGCGTCCCCATAGACACATTTTTTTTAAAGCACCCTATGGCTCTTGTGATTAGTTGTTACAGTGATCAATCACTGCTGCCTCTAGGAAGCAAGTAATTTCTTCCATAAACAGAAATAAGATTAATAAAAGTGCTTCCTCCATATTCTGAGAAGACTGGGAGGTGTCACAAAATAAAAATAAAATGGTAAAGCACTATTTACAGTTCTAAACTTGGGTCTGCTCAATGTGCATTTTTTAAAGCACCCTACTTCTTTTGTGATTGATTGTTAGAATCATCAATCACAGCTCCTCTGGGAAGGAAGGAAGTAACTCAGTCCAAAAACAGTGTTTCCAATATATCCTGACAAGGACAGGAGGAGTTGCAAAATAAAAATAAATGTTATAACACTATTTCCAATCTCCTGAGTAAAATATCCATCCATTAGTACAGATAAGGCAACAAAATAAAAGGCAATAAAACAGACAGTATGCATATAGAGAAACCTAAGCACCAGATATTTTAGTTCCCTGACTAGAGCTTGCTAAAGAACTACTTGCTCTAACTGTAAGTTAGATAAATAAAATACTTTTCCCTGAAGGATGATCACACAGGAAAATCTTTTTCATAGCTACCCAGTTATATAGGGTCTATATTAGAACACCGAACATTTAAAATGTTGAGTGTTCTAATATCAACCCATTTTCAGCGAACGTTGAAAATATCGAAGAAGCAGAAAACCAAATTCTTTCCCAGGGAAAGAATTTGGTTGTCCGTTTCGGTTGCTTCGTTATTTTCAGTGCTCTGTTGGAAAGTTACGGGTCGGGTTCAGTGTGCGATTGAGTGCGGGTTAGGTATGTGTGCGATTGTGTGGACATGAGGGTTAGAGCGGGTTAGGTGAGTTAGGGTTAGGGCACGGGTTAGCTATGTGTGCAATTGTGTGGACATGAGGGTTAGGGCGGGTTAGGTGAGTTAGGGTTAGGGCGCGGGTGAGAGTGCGATAGTGACGGACCTTAGGGTTAGGGTTTGGGTTAAGGTAAGTGGATAGTTAGTGGTGTGTGTATACTTTAGTGTAGGGTTAGGTGTAAGATTTTAGGTGTATGTGTGTGGATTGCTGTTTGTTTGGTGTGCTTGTGTTGTGTGTATGTGTTTTGGAACAGCAAATTTTTTCCCTAGGAAAAAATTCGCTGTTCTGAACGTTCGATGTTTGGTATTTTCGATTGGTAGGGTTCGATATTAGAACACTCGACATTTTGAATGTTCGGTGTTCTAATATAGACCTGTTATATACTGTCTATTCCCCATTCACAAAATCCACATCATTGACCTGTTGCAATAGAAAACAAGTAGTAAAATCAGTTCTTTAACTCATCGTAGCAATCACTGGATGATTGTCAATGCACACCCATGACTGTTTTCCCTGAATCCTGAATCCACTCTGGTGTCTCAGTGATATGCAAGTCATTAAGCATACCAGAAATTACAGCAATTGCATCTCAAAATAAATACATTCTTGATTTTTCATCTTTGTTATGTTAACAATAGCAGACAGCAAGTCTGGAGATCCAAAACACTTCAGAAACATTCTTTTTCCATTTATTTTAAGACAAACATTTCTAAGTTTATAACAACACTGATTGCAGATGAATGAGAAGAAAAAAGAAGTCATGTACTTACCATAACGTTTCACGTGAGTTGTTATTCTCGCCTTCATTCTTACTGATGGGTTCAGAGCCGATCTTCGGCTACGAGTTGGCCAAATTGCAAAGCTCGAGGTCTCTAACAGCTCAAGACCAAAGCCCTATCCCACAACGCACCACTACAATCCCCAGATCTTGTTTGCTGCCAACTAGCGTAAAACCTACCCCAGATTTCAAGGAAATCATGCAGACCACTGTGAGAGGAAACTCCTCAGGAGAACCAAAACCAAGACAGAACCTCTCAAACTTCCAGACATTGGATGGGGGTAGGTGGGGTGGGGGGTGGGGGTCGTAATAATGAAGGCGAGAAGAACAATTCACATGGAACATTATGGTAAGTACATAACTTCTTTATGTGAAGCTGTTCAATCTCGCCTTCATTCTTACTGATGGGTAGCGTCCCCAGCACCACAATCTTGGGTAGCTCACGGGAGTACCTGCTTAAGGACAGCAGACCCAAATGAAGCACTGTCCCTAGAGGCCATGTCCACTTTGTAGTGAGATATAAAGGTATGTGGATTTGACCAGGTGGCAGCTGCACAAATTGAAAAAATAGGTAACCTGGTCAAGAAGGCTACAGAAGTAGAAACCGCTCTTGTAGAATGAGCCTTGACTTTGTCATGTAATGTAATACCCGCTTCACGGTAAATAAAGGATATACAATCAGACAGCCATTTAGACAAGGTAGATTTGGAGACCGGTGCACCTTTTTTAGAATCCGAGAAGGAGACAAACAGCTGATCAGCCCTTCTATGGTCTTTTGTCCTGTCCAAATAGAAGCAAAGTTGTCTATAGTTTATGAAGCATATATTCAAACTGATATGAGTGATTGGGAAAAAAAAAACAGGTAATTCAATCGTCTGATTAAGTGTGAATTCTGAACACACTTTTGGTAAGAACAACGGATTAGTTCTGAGGGAAACCCTGTCTTTGTGAAATATTAAGTACGGCTGCTTAATAGAAAGGGCTTGCAACTGCGAAATTCTGTGTGCTGATGTAATGGCCACCAAGAAAATGGTCTTCCAAGAAAGATATTTCAGCTCACAAGAGGAAGCAGGTTCAAAGGGCGGGAGAATAATCTTGGACAGGACTAGATTTAAGTTCCACGGAGTAGTAGGAAATCTGATTGGTGGTTTTAAGTGCATCGTACTTTCAAAAAAGCCTTAGCCAACTTATTAGACATAATACCGTTTTCAGATGCACCTATATGAAAATTAGAAATAGCAGCCAGTTGGACTCAAATGGTTGCTGCTGCAGCTCCTTCACTGAACGGTTTTGTTAGAAATTCCAAAATATCCAAAATGGACACCAGGAAAGGGTCAATGTTATTTTGCTGTGCCCAGATGGAAAACCTTTTCCACTTACTGAGATAAAGTTTCCTGGTTGAAGATTTGTGTGACAAGAGAATATGTCGAGCCTCTTCTGATAAATTCTGGAACCAGGCTATTCTGGGAATTGGAGCAGCCAAGCTGTCAGTTTGATGGACTGGAAAGAAGGGTGAAGAGCTCCTAATGAGTGGGTTAACAGATCTGGCACTGGGTCCAGGATTCAAGGCTCCTCCAGTAGATGAGGCTTCAGGAAGGGGAACCAAATTTGAAGAGGCCAGTATGGGTCTATCAAGATAAGTGTCCTGCCCAAAAAACTAGCTTTCTGTAAGACTTTGGGAATCAGGGGAAATGGAGGGAAAGCATAAAGGAGTCCCGGGGGCCAATCGTGGACGAGTGCGTCCCTCGGGGATTGTCCCTGTTGAGAGATCAGGGCAAAGTAGTTGCTGCACTTGGTGTTTGTGGAGGTGGCAAAAAGGTCGTAGCAAGGCTGGCCCCATCGCGGAAAATCATTTCTGCTGTTTCGTTCTTGAGAGACCACTCGTGAGGTAACAGAATAGCTCTGCTGAGTCTGTCTTGACAGGAGATCCGCAATTTGTTGTCGAAGGGTACTCACTTTTCTGGAGGGAGCTTCAGAGACATGCTGACCATGTCTAGGTCTGCTCCTATAAAGACTGTACGCTGCGATGGCAATAAAGCAGACTTTTCTGAATTTATCGTAATACCCAGTTGGAAGCGTAGATCTAAGGCAGTGTCCCTTGCCCGAATAAGTTGATGACCAGTGGGAGTGGTAAGGAGCCAGTCGTCCAAGTAAGGAAACACCTTTATTCCTAAATGTCTCAAGTGAGCCATGAGCACTGCCATACATTTGGTGAACACTCTGGGGGCTGTAGTGAGACCAAAGGGCAGGGCCCGAAACTGGAAGTGACGGGCACCCAGCCTGAAGTGCAGATGATCCCTGGATGGCCTGGCCATTTTGATATGGTAGTATGCATCCTGGAGATCTAGAGAGCACATCCAATTGTCCCTCCCTAAGTATGGGAGTATGGACTGAAGCGTGGCCATCCAGAACTTCGTCTTTACAACATATTTGTTGAGTCTGCTGAGATCCAAAATAGGTCTCCAGTCCCCTGTCTTCTTTGGTACCAAAAAGAATCTCGAGTAAGTTCCGGATCCTTGCTGGTCTGCTGGGACTGGCTGGATGACTCTTTTTTGCAATAGTTTTTGGACATCTACAGATGCCACATCCCGTAGACTGGGTGGAATGTCTGGGATTCCTTTTGTTGGTCTGGGTTGTGAGAGAAAGGGGATGGAATATCCTCTGGATATAACGTTTTGTACCCATTGGTCTTCTGAGATTTTTAGCCAGGCACCAAGGAACAAAGACAAGCATCCCCCGACTGCCTCCAGAACAGGACAGTCGGGCCTCCTTTCAGGAGTGCTGATAGGGCTTCCCAAGGAACTGATCCCTGTCACCCTGGTTCTGCGGACCCCCTCTGCTGCATGGGCATCATCTTCCACCTTTGCCTCCCCCTCTGCCCCTGGAGGAGGCTTCACCTTGTGAGTTCGGAAAGGCTCCTTGGGTCTTAAGGAAAGTACAGTTTTGTACCTACCATAAATGTAGATGTTCGAGTGCTAATACAGCTGCAGTAATCACAGATGGGTTCTCTGCCGTCAGGCGGTCCCTCGGTCGGCCGAATTCCAAAGTCTTGGTCCGGCGTCGGTTGTCGTCGCTTTCTCTTCTGACATCATTGAGGCCAGAGTATATAAGACACAGCCGACGCCATGTTCTTCAGTCTTTCTTGCCCCAGATGTCAGGTGCCCCCAGAAGGAAGGCAATACCTAAATAATGCTTATATACATGTACAAGCAATGCAATATAATCCAAAATCAGTGGTAGCAAGCAAATAAAACATAGCAGGATAACCCAGTCAGGTAGCATGAAGAGGTTTTTAGGCCCCATGCCTTTACCAAGTGGGGAAGGAGGGAGGGAAACCTGTACTGCAGCTGTATTAGCACTCGAACATCTACATTTATGGTAGGTACAAAACTGTACTATGTTCATCGTGCATACAGCTGCAGTAATCACAGATGGGTAGAGTCCCAAAGCTATGCACAGGGTGGTAGGTACTAGGAGGAACTGGGTTGAGCCAGAATGCCCTGCAAAACAGCAGTGGCAAAGCCTGCTCTTGTTCTGGAATATAAAGGCAGATGGTAGTGTTTTGTGAAGGTATGTACAGAACTCCAAGTGGCTGCCTCCAAAATATCTTTGGTAGGGCCTCCTCTGAGGAAGGCTGTAGAGGTAGCTGTGGCCCTGGTGGAGTGTGATCTGATACCTGTAGGAACAGATTTCCCATGATAGGAGTAACAAAACCGTATGCAGTGGCCTATCCACTTTGAAATAGTCTGTTTTGCAACTGGCTTCCCTTGAGCCCCTACAGCACAGGACACAAAGAGTTGTTCTGATTTCCTGAAGGACTTTGTTCTGTCCAAATAATAACGAAGCTGCCTATGAATGTCTAAGGAGTGTAGCAGCTTTTCACCTTTGTTGTGAGGATTGGGGTAAAAGGTAGGTAGGTAGGTGTATGGCTTGATTTAAAGCTACCCTGGATACCACTTTAGGCATAAATGATGGGTTGGTAGGAAGGGAAACCCTGTCCTGATGGAAAATGAGAAAGGGCTGCACCGCCATGAGGGCCTGTAGTTCAGAAACCCTACGAGCTGAAGTGATGGCCAGAAGGAAGGCTGTCTTCCAGGACAAATATTGCAAATCTGTTGAGGCAGCTGGTTCAAAAGGAGGCAATGTTAATTTTTCTAATATGTAATTAAGATCCCAGGCTGGTATTGGTTGTTTCCTTGGTGGTCTTATATTCTTAGCCCCTCTGAGGAACTGTCGTAAGAGTGGGTGAGAAAATAAAGGAGGATCCGTGTTGAATTCTGCAGAAATGGCTGAGGCATGGATTTTTATGGAAGAAAAAGAAAGTCCACTGTTCAATAGCTCCGCTAGGTACTGTAATACCTGAGGCAAGTTCAGTTTTCTATGATCCTGGCCTCTTTTCTCATTCCAAGAGCAAAACCGCTTCCATTTTGCGGAGTAAGCTTTTCTAGTAGCTGGCCTTCTGGCCTCCAAAATGACATCCTGCACCTCCTTGAAGAGTAGGGTCTGTTGTGGTGTTAAGGAATTTTCCATGCAGCGAGATTGAGTGTTTTCAGCTGACTGTGAAGAGTTTTGTAGCTGTGCTGAGTCAGCAGAAGAGGCATTAGAGGCAGGGACCAGGAAGGAGTATGTGTTAGGCTCCTCAGGAGTGGGTACCAGTGTTGCCTTGGCCAATCTGGAGCAATCAGTATCATCTTCGGTTTGTCTGTTCTTGCTTTCAAAAGCACCTTGGGCAGAAGAGGCAGAGGTGGGAATGCGTAAACTGTCCATGCTGTCCAACTGAATGAAAGGGCGTCCACTCTCCAGGCCTTTGGGTGAAAGTTCTGTGAACAAAACTTTTCCAATTGATGATTCTTGTGGGAGGCAAAAAGATCTATGTCTGGCCTCCCCCATGCTTGGATTATTTCTGCAAACACCTGAGGATGTAACTTCCATTCGTGTGGATCTGGCATTTTTCTGCTTAGATTGTCTGCCAGTGTGTTTTCCAATCCTGGCAAGTACTGTGCTTGAAGTTCGATTTGTCTTTCCAGAGCCAAGTTCCAGAGAGTCATGGCTAGTCTGCACAAGGGGTATGAATGTGTTCCTCCTTGTTTGTTTATGTACCACATTACCGTGGTGTTGTCTGTTCTTATCAGTAATTGTCCTGGATGCAGGAAGTCCTTGAAAGCTGTAATTGCATTTATTACTGCTAGCATTTCTTTTTGATTGATGTGAAGGTGCTTTTCTTTTTGGGACCATTTGCCCTGAATGCACCTGTCCGTCATGTGCGCCCCCCAGGCATAGTCTGAGGCGTCTGTGGTTATGACTTGCTTTGCTTGAGGCTTGCAGAATGGGAGGCCTGTGTTTGCTTGGGCCCACCATAGAAATTCCTTTTGCAAACATGGAATTATTGGTATTATTGTTTCCAAACTGTGACTGTGTTGAGACCATAGGTTTTTTAGGTACCATTGAAGTTTCCTCATATGCAGCTTTGCAAATGGGGTTAAAAGAATGCAAGATGCCATGAATCCCAGAGCCTGCAGGATTTTCCTTGCAGTAAGCCTGGTGCTTTTTGCTAGTATTTTGAAGTACTGAGATAGTTGCCCCTGTTTTTCTGGTGTAAGGTAGGCCATCTGGGTGTTTGTGTCCAAGTTGGCACCCAGGAAAGTTATTTTCTGAGATGGTGTTAGCCTTGATTTCTCTTTGTTGATTGTATATCCCAGAGAAAGCAGTAACCATGTCACATAAGCCAGATGTTCCAGAAGTATGTTCTTGCTGTCCGCTTGGATCAGGCAGTCGTCCAGATAAGGGTAAATTTGTATCCCTTGAAGTCTGCAGTAGGCAATCACCGATGCCAGGCACTTTGTGAATACTCTGGGCGCAGTAGATAAGCCAAAGGGCAATGCAGAGAATTGATAGTGGATTGAACCTGCAAGAAATCTGAGGTATCTTCTGCAGCTTTGTCTGATTGGGACATGCAGGTATGCCTCCTTGAGGTCCAATGTTACCAGCCAAAACTCCTTGCCCAGCATGGGAAGAAGCTGCTGTAATGTGAGCATCTTGAATTTTGGTACGAGTAGAAATGTGTTTAGGATGGATAAGTCCAAAATGGGTCTCCAGTCGGTTCCTTTCCTTGGTACCAGAAAAAGTCTTGAATAAAAACCTTGACCTTGTTGGTGAGTAGGTACCTCTTGAATAGCTCTCATGCTTATGAGCTTTGAAATTTGCAGTTGTGCCTCTGCCCTTTGATTTTGTGGCAGGTTTGGCATGCCTCTCATTTTTGGAAAAGTGTGAAATTGAAATTTGTAGCCTCTGTTTATAATGTCCAGGATCCATTTGTCTGTTGTGACAATATGCCAGTTGCTTGCAAATAATGCTAGTTTCCCTCCCAAAGGCACTGCCAGCTGAGACATGTTTGGCATGGAAATGAGGGAGTCATTGGTTTTGCTTCCTGTATTGTTGTGCACTGTCTTCGCCACCTCTTGGTGCTGGAGTTTGCCATTGTCGGCCTCTATATGATCCTTGTGATTGCCCTCTGCCCCTTGTGCGTCTGTATCTACCTCTTTGGGGCTTGTCAGTGGCTGGAAAGGACCAGTTTTTTGAAGGCCAATTTCTGCTAAAACGTGGTGGTTGGACGTGTAAGAAAGCTTTGACAGTTTGCATAGATTTGGCTTTTTCTTCCATTTTCCGTAGTATCTCCTCAGCATTAGTACCAAACAGCACATCCTTTTGTAAAGGAGCATCTAGAAGTTTAGCTTTCACATGATCAGGTAAATTTTGTTCCCTAAGCCAGGCATGTCTGCGAATGACTGATCCTGTAGCTGCCACTCTACTTGAGGCCTATGGGGCATCATAACCACATTGTAAGGTGTGTTTACTCACTTGTTCTGCACTATGCATCATATCCTGTAACTCCTTTAAATCTGGTTGTTCAGGTTGAGACATTTTGTTCCTTAATTGTGATAACAGGAACTGTTGATATTTGAGCATATGAAACTGACAATTTAAAGCCCTCATGGCTAGGGTGGCCGAGGTATATACCTTTTTACCCCACCTTTCTAAAGATCTTGATTCCCTTTCTGCAGGAAGTGGATTTTTGGCAGTGGAGGCCTTCAATCCCTTGGGGCCTTGTGAAATGGTTTCAGGGTCAGCATTATGGCTTTTGAAGAGAAATTGGTGAGAGCTGGGTACTCTGTAATACCTATCAGGTTTGACTGGTGCAGGAGGCAGAGAATCCGGGTTAAGACAAGCCTCCGAATAGACATCATCCAGTATGTCCAAAACAGGGGGTATAGCCAGAGGTCTGTGTTGAGGTAACAAAAGAAATTCCCTAAGTCTTTTCTTGGAATCTGAAAAGTCTTGGCCTTCCCAATGGAAGTGTTCCCTCAATGTGTGTAAGGTTTCCCCAAAGGAAAAATCCTCAGGAGGGGATACAGACGGAATGGACTGTTCTGCATCTGAATCCTCAAAAGGAGAGTAAGAGTGTTCCTCTGCATCAGAATGTTCTGATAAAATGGATCCCTGATCAGAAGAGGGAGAATCTTCCTCCACTCTGGGTCTCTTGTCTGGAGGGGGTTGAGAACCTCTGATAAGAGTAATTAAATCCTCAGCCATTTTAAGCATCTGTTTTTTAGGCATGGGACCTGAAGATGGGCCCTGTGCAACAGGCCTCGTGGGATGCCTGGCTGCTTTGGATTTAGTAAAGGCCTTAATTGAAAAAGAAGATGAGGGCCTAAATACACCATGGGTGGAGGTGGACCTGTCCACATTAGTAGGCTCAACACTAGCAGAGGCTTCGGTTGTAGTCTGGGAAAGGGCCGAGGACCCAGCGGTCTCGGGTACAGAGGACACCACCAAAGGAGTGTCGTCGGTAGTCAGGGACTGCAAAGGCGTCTCGCTGAGAACCAGACCACGTGTAGCCTGTTTTGGCGTGGTGTCGGCAGGGACCGCGGGCCTCACGTGTCGGTCCTTTTCCTTGCGTTTTTTGGACAAAACGGTAGTCGGAGTGTCCGACGACATTTTATAATCAAAAGCTTTACCAAAGTAGTGCTGGGCGAACGCCCGATGCTTAATAGTGCGTTTATTGAAGGTAGCGCAAAAGCGACAGCCTGAGACGTCGTGGTCTGGGCCCAAACAAGGTATGCAGAGGGAATGGAAATCCTTATGCGGTATTTGCTTCCCACAAGAAATACAATTGTTAACTTTTTCTGACATCGGTCTGAGGCAAGAAAAGTTTCCCCAACGGGGTACTTAGCTTTAATGAAGACTTCGGTTTCCAAAATATTCGTAATTCAGGAGCTGGCCGACCGGCACTTGCGAACTGCTTCTGCTTCGGGCACCGCACGGCAAAAAAGACTGAAGAACATGGCGTCGGCTGTGTCTTATATACTCTGGCCTCACTGACGTCAGAAGAGAAAGCGACGACAACCGACGCCAGACCAAGACTTTGGAATTCGGCCGACCGAGGGACCGCCTGACGGCAGAGAACCCATCTGTGATTACTGCAGCTGTATGCACGATGAACATCCACAGTTTCCCTTCCCACTGACCTTTCAGATAAGGTCTAGTAGGGGTAGAAAAATAGACTCCTACGGCAGATAGAGTCTTACCATCTTGCTCACATCTGATGAGGGTCTCTTTAACTTTTGGTCCAAACAAAGAAGAACCATCAAAGGGGGCATTCACAAACAACGACTTGAAAGGTTCCGCAAAAGAACATAAGCGCATCCAGGAATGTCTTCACAAAGCAATTCCTGTACCCGCTGCCCTACTCGTTCCATCAACTGCATAACATACGAGGCGCATGGAAGAGTTTATGAAGGAATTGAGGGTAGCAAGCTGAGACGTCACTTTGTCCACCGCTGAATTGGCTACTGCACCCTGGACAGTACCTCCAAGCTCCTTCAAAAGATCTCTCTGAAGCCTTGTGAAGTGGGTTAAATAGTTCAATGACCGAAGGGCAAAGGCTGTAGAAATGAACATGCGCTTCCCGTATCTGTCCATGATCCCAGACTCTCTATTAGGAGAATGGACAGACGTAGAAGTCTCCAACATCTCTTTCTTAGTGGCTGCCGCCACCACCATGGCATCAACAGGTATGAGTTTGGATAAGAAAGACTTATCTTGAGGCGCTGAAATGTATTTGTTGGGCCTTCTAGGAACAGGCTCCATAGAATCTGGTGACTCCCACGCCCTTCAAGACAAAAGATCCATCAACTCATTGAAGGGCGGAGACACCAAAGAAGTGGAAGGTTGGGACCCAAAAGCCTTCAGGAGCACTGATTCGTCCTCGGTAGAGTTTAGAGGCTGCCAGTCACCCCTCTGCTTAAGGATCTCAAGGATATCCCTGAAGGATTCCTCCAAATCGGTGTCCGACGTGATGGATTTCTGGGGGAAATCTAAATGTCTCCTCTTACATAACCTCTTCCGAGGGACCTACTCAGTGGGAATTTCTGGGGAGGTCTCGGAAGAGCTGGGTTCCCCCCAAAGGGGCATCCTGAGGCTCTGGGTCCCTACGCTTATGGTGAATCTGTGGTAGCGGAAAAGATTCAGGCACCTTTCAGGAGGAGGTGGCTATATCAGAGGTTGTGGCAGTCCAGGGGGACAAAGCCCTCCTCATGGCATCAAAGGTCCCACGGCTCCGATGCAAGGAAGCACCCGGGTCCGAAGACACCGAAGTCTCCTCCCACACCAGAACCACCAGCTCCGAGCTCGAGTTAGGAGCCAAACTCAGCCGTGCCGAAGCCCCAAGGGGAAGAGTCGGAACCAATGTATCGGTTCAACTCCACCCCCACCCCCACCCCCCCGAACCGACAGGAGAGTGTCTGCTCCCAGATTCCACTGCCGGAGCAGAGGACATCAGGGTTGTTGGTACCGACAGGTCAGAAGTGAGTGTCGGTACCGACGGTTCCACAAATGACTGAATAGCCTACTCCGGCTCCGATGTCTTGATTCGAGTCGGAGGAAGAGCAGAAACAACAGGAGAGGACTTTGTCAGTTCCGAAGCTGCTTGAGTCGAAGCCGACAGAATTTTAGCTAGTGCTGGATCCTGTAAAAGTCTCAAGACCACTCGATCCACGTCTGAATCAGAGAGTCTGGAAGCCAGAGAGGAAACCACCGACGGAGCCGGTGAACCCAGAATCGGGGATCTCAAGGTAGGAGATACCGGTTCCAAGACTGGAGACCGGCTCCTACCAACTACCTGTACGGTTGGTTCTGATGACAATGGAGCCTAGACAGGAGCTTTCTTAGAAGATTTCGGAACCGATGAGCCCTTCGGACTTGTACTAGTGGAAGAGGCTAGAGAAGAAGGTTTTGGTTGTCCCGGGGCAGAATCCAAGTCTGATTGGAAAGCAGACTTAATCAATCCACACTCCACTAGCTTACGTTTCCTTTCAACCAAAACTCTAGAGCTGAACCCATGACAAATGGAGCAAACCTCCTGCAAATGGACCTCACCCAGGCAATACACACACGTAGAGTGGCCATCAGTTATCGATATCGTCTGATTACATTTAGGGCATCTTTTAAACCCTGATTTTGCCTTCTCAGACATAGTGACAAGAATACAGAAGTCAGCAAGGAAAACAACAATACCTTGTCAGTAAATGAAACTAAGCCTAACCGGCTACACGTACTAAAAGGCTGTAGCTTCCTAAAGTCTTTTGCAAACACAGAATAAGCCTAACAGGCTAAGGTAAATAATAGAAAACAGCCAGCAAATGGCTAAGAGCCTAACCGGCTAACCAAAAATTGCAGAAAACTGCAAAAGCCTAACTTGGCTGGGGGGGGGGGAGGGGCAAATAAGCCAAACGGCTAAACACAGAAAGAAAAACAGGGGCCAACGCCCAACATCTAGAGAGATATTAGGTCAAAAAGGATATAAAATCCGAAAAAAGGTAAACTGTCCTAACTACAAGCCTATATAAAAACTAACAAGAAAAAATATAATTATTCTGAAAAATTTTACACAAAATGTTAGACATCTCTCCAACGGCCTGAGCTGTACAGAAACGCACCATCAGTTGCAGCGGCAAACTAGAATCTGGGGAATGTAGTGGTGCACTGTGGGATAGGGCTTTGGCCTCGAGCTGTTAGAGACCTTGAGCTTTGCAATTTGGCTGACTCGGAGCCAAGGATCGGCTCCAAACCCATCAGTAAGAATGAAGGAGAGATTGAACAACTTCACATCAATGCATTACATTTATTTAATTTGCCATTATCCCTGGCTTCACAGTTGCTTTTCTTTTAGGCTAGTATTAGCCTTGAATTCACTGGAAGGATGAACTGATGGAAACTATGGAAACTTTTTAATAAACAGAAAGTGCCAAATTAAGATTTGTAATTATGAAAGTAGAATAGTACTGTTAGCACAAATAAATCACATATACATGTTTCCTGTAAGGGAGTTTCTTCACAGGGAATGACTGTTGGGAAATTACTCTTCTCCATCATGGAAGTGTTTTGTTTTCTTCTGCTCCCCAATTCAGAGATGTGCATCTCTTGACAGTACACTCCACAGCATGATATATGTACATATATATGTAAGGCAATCTGCAAATAACTTAATTTATTAGTGTGTACTGTTTTGTAGTGTTGAATCTGCTGGAAGGTTATCCCCACCCCCACTCACTCACCCACACTCACAGGCCTTTTACTGCTGATGGTGAAGCTACATTAACACTTCAGCATATTTCACTCGTATCAGTGTAATATGTCCCTAGAAAGACATTGAAAAGCCCATAACTATAACATTAGATGCTGTGACTCGAGACAAGTATTTAGAGTTCAGACACCTTGTCTTTTGTGCCCATGAACATCCTACCTCACTGATTGTTTATGGTGGTAAACCATCTGGGGGGGGGGGGGGGGGGGGTTCCTTTCCGCTCTGTTCGCACCACTCACTCTGCTCCATTGCCCTTCCCCCATATCCCACCCTCCTCCAGCACCTCTACTCTTATCCTAAGCAAGCCACCCCCCATTCCTATGATCCAATTATATACAATTCTACCTTGTCCACACCCACATTTCATGCACATCTTACTTTTTTTATTTAACTAAACTTATCTGCTCTCCCTTACATCCATCACCTTGGATTCACATGCCCTCTACTATACGTTTTTGCATCTTACTCTACTTTACCATCACAATACAATCACCACCTCAAACTACTTTAAATTAACTACAGGCTTACCACCGTCTCTTCTACTATACATACAAACTAGCATTGCACCATAATTTTACTACTGACCAATCACATCTCCCCCACTCATCCTTATCACAAACTGCAAGGTAAAACAACTAACCACAATATCAAAGCCCACTCTAAAGTCAAAACATTTCCAACCTTACCTTCAGCTGCACACATATCATGATAACAATCTTTATTTACACCTGATACTACATTCAAACACACAAATTCCACTTTTACTATTTTTAAACCCACTATCACAGTTGACATGTTCCTCCTAACTTGCCTGGCCTCTTTACTCTTAATTCTCAACCTCACTACAGCTATATCTTTGCATACCCCACACACCAATACACATCACAACCTTCTCTAACCCTCTCCCCAATAAACAACACAGCTTCTCACATATCTCCTCCCAGCTTTTCCCCTATACCCTACCATTTTATTCAAGCCACAAACTGGCCTCCTCACCTCCTATGAAACCACACTTGACACCAGTACCCCGACCTAAGAATAAAAACACTTCCCATGGTACGCATTCCTCATTACCTATCTACTCAAATGTGGAGACATACATCCTAACCCTGGCCCATCCTCTAATCCTAACCACAAGAGTAACCTCAAAGATTTAAACATACTTACACTTAACCTTAGAAGTATATGTAATAAAATAGACCCACTGCATGCCTGGATTGATCAAAATAAACCTGACTTACTAGCCCTTACTGAAACATGGCTAAATACCAATGTAAAAGACTCAGAAAAAATACCTCCAAACTTTGCAATAACCAGAAGAGACAGACCTAAAATAAGGGGGGGGAATAGCACTTCTATATCCCTCTACACTTAACATCACACCCTACACCAGTAATATACCCATCTTTTCTACTGCTGAGGTATTAATCTCCTTTTTGAACCTCAATATATCAAAAAGAATTTGCATAATAGTAATATATATCCCATCAGGTAACAATATACCAGTGTTGGAAAATATTTTATCCTGGACATCCCAAACAATAAACCTTGAAACAATAATCTTAGGAGACGTAAATATAGATTGGCAAACCATTGCTTCAGACTCCTCCACAAATAGAATACATTTGTATGTTTTTTCTAAGCTTATCAATACTCCAACAAGGTACAGCAAAGATCTTACCTGCCAGTCCACCTTAGACTGGATTCTAGTATCCCACCCTGCCAATTACCCCTCTTCTGCTACACTGTCTAGCTCCCTGAGCGATCATCTGCCAGCTTACTCCCTTAGAACAAACTCCCAACAACTAAGAGTATACACTATAAAATCAGTTAGGAACTCAATTAATTTTTGTCATCATAAATTCAACAATCTCCTACATGAAATAGACTGGACACCCCTTAAACAACTACCCCTTAATGCTGCTGTACTATACTTTAATAACACCTTCCTTCACATACTTAATACACTAACTCCCATTCATATGAAAAGAATCAAAAAGAACTTAGCATCATGGCTGGCTAAGGAATGTAAACACCTGATAAAGCAAAGGGACCTAGCCTGGTCAACCTGGAAACAAAACAAAAATGAACAAAATCATGTTAATTTCAAAACACTATGTAACAAAGTGACAAAACTATTCAATAGAGATAAGAAGCCATATTATTCCCAGCTTCAACTCCAGCATAAAATCAACCCCAGTAAATCTTGGCAGTTCATATCTTCTCTACTTAACCCTGAAAGAAATGGAGAGCACACCCTATCACTTGATACCCCTCCATCACAAATACCCAAAAACTTTAACAAGCACTTCATAAGACCTACCAACACCCCTAATGCTGGACCCCCACCCTTCAACCTATTCAGACACCGACCCCAGGCCATCAACTACTTCTAACCCTGTCATTACTAACCCCCTACTCAACAAAATGTCATACAAACCCCATTCTCATTTCAGCCCATACCCACTGACACCATTAAGACACTGCTAAAAAAACTAAAGCCCTGCTGTACTTCAACTGACACTCTCCCCCCATACTACCTCAAACTGGATGCTAACTCAGTTGCCTACCCAATCAGTATCCTTATAAATAGATCTTTATCCAAATCAGAAGTACCAACCATATGGAAACAATCTCACATCACCCCCATCCACAAAGGAGGCAACTTTTTTGATCCATCCAATTTCCGTGCTATATCCATCTTGTCACCCATATCCAAAATTCTCGACAGAGGTATCCATCACCAGGTAATGCAATATCTATTGCAAAAAAATAAGTTATGTACTCACCATAACGTTCCATCTGAGTAGGTAACTTCATTTGTCAGCAACCTGTGAGTTACAGATCCGATACAGATCCAAGCCGGTAGCATACCAAGCTAAAGATCCGAGCTCCAAGCTCCTCCCCCTTACCCATACTACCCTGCAACCTCCTTCCAATCCTCAGATCGTGTTTGCCACCTGCACAAAATAACAAAACAAACTAACAACCTGAGAAATCTGACTCAAAGACAAAACAAAACTCGAGCATCCAAACCTCGAGCTCAGCTAAATAACCATCCAGGTTAGGGGGGAGGAGGGAAGGACGGTTGCTGACAAATGAAGTTACTTACTCAGATGGAACGTTATGGTGAGTATATAACTTCTTTATCTGAAGTAATTAACTTCATTTGATCAGCAACCTGTGGGACAGAGTCCCCAGCTACCAGAAATCTTGGGAGGCCCTCAAGGAAGAATATTCCGGAGCACTGCAGAGCCAAAAGCAGCCCTTCCTCTAGACACCAAATCTAGTTTATAATGAGAAATAAAGGTGTGAGAGGATGCCCAGGTAGCCGCTGAACAAATGTCATCCAGGGAAACTCTAGACCAGAATGCAGCAGACATTGCCATAGAATGTGTAGAATGAGCATGAACTCCCATTGGTTCTGGCAAGCCAGATTCTCTATATGCTAAGAGGATACAACTCAAAATCCACCTGGCAAGAGTCACTTTAGAAAGCGGTTTCCCTAGAAAAGATTTTGCAAAGGAGACGAAAAGTTGGTCAGATCTATGAAAGACAGCCATCCTGTGTAAATAAAAACGTAACTGTCTGTGAACATCCAGTAAATGAAGTTTATACTCCCCTTTGTTCTGGTAATTAGGGAAAAATACCAGCAAATTGATGGATTGATTAATGTTTGTCTCCGAAGCAACTTTGGGAAGAAAGGAGGGGTTAGTCCTGAGAGATACCCTGTCCTTGTGAAATACAAGGTATGGAGGTTTGATACAAAGAGTCTGAAGCTCCGACACTCTCCTGGCTGAGGTAACGGCTACCAAAAAGGCTACCTTCCATGACAAGAACTTCAGATCAATGGAAGCTGCGGGTTCAAACGGAGGCGCGACTTAACGCTTGAAGAACCAAGGTCAGGTCCCAACGGTGGGGATGAATTTCTAATAGGAGGTCTCAAAAGAAAGGTACCTTTTAGAAAGGCCTTACAAATTCTGGTAGCAGCGGGAGAACCAAAGTTGTCCCCAATATGGAAATGGGAAATAGCAGCCAGCTGAACCGTTACAGTACATGAACTGGCCCCCTCCCGAAAAATATGAGACAAGAATTCTAGAACCGCTGGAATAGGAGCAGTAAAGGGATCCAAGTTCTTACGTGAAGCCCAAATGGAAAACCGTTTCCATTTACTATTGTAAATCTTCCTAGTAGAGGGTTTATGTGCCGCCACCAGAATGGACTTGACTAGGGAAGAGATTCCGGGAGTCCTGGCAACTAAGGGAACTGGATCAGCCAAGCTGAGAGCTTGAGCTCGTCCAGGTTCGGAGGGGCCATTCCCGAGAAGTGAGAGATCAGATCCGGAATGGGATCCAAGATCCAGAGAGGAGCTATGAAATGAGACCGTAGGCAGGGGAACCAGACTTGACAAGGCCAGAATGAGGTTATGAGGATAATCTTGCTCCCCAACCGACGAGCTTTCTGCAAAAATTTTGTCATCAGCGGAAGTGGTGGATATGCATAAAGAAGACCGGGCGGCCAAGCATGGACTATAGCGTCTCTGTGGGCTTCCCCTAAAGGAGGAATTAGAGCGAAAAACTCGCTGCAGTTCGCGTTGGAAGGCGATGCGAAGAGATTGCAGCAAGCCTCACCCCACTTGAGGAAGATCTGTTTCGCTACGGAAGAATTCAGAGACCACTCATAAGGAGAGAGGATAGTTCTGCTCAATTTGTCCGCCAGAATGTTGGACTGACCCGAAATGTGTGTCGCTAACAGGAAGCGGTTGGTGGAGATCGCCCATTCCCAAACTCTCATGGCTTCTCGGCAAAGAGGGTAAGACCTGGTTCCCCCCTGTTTGTTGATATACCAGACCACCGACATATTGTCTGACTGGATCGCAATAGTCCCCGGAGGAAGGAAGGCATGAAGGGCCTGCAACGCTAAAAGGACCGCCCCTCATCTCCAGTACATTTATATGCAGAAAGGTCTCCATCTAAGTCCACGTGCCTTGGACAGTCCTGCCCGCACAATGCCCCCCCCCACCCTAGGCGGGAGGTGTCCGATGTCACTGTGGCCTGGAGTAGGGGCATAACAAAAGGTCGTCCTTCCCGAAGGGCTCGGGATTGGAGCCACCACATGAGGGAGTTCCTGCAAACCCTGCTGAGGAGAATCGGCAAGTCTAGCGGCTGGTGTAGAATGGATCACTGGACTTGCAAAGTCCACTGTAGAACCCTCATGTGCAGACGAGCGTAAGGGATCAAATTGATCGCTGCCACCATGGATCCCAAAGCTCTCAGGACTAACTCTGCTGGGGGAGCAGGAGACTGAAGAAGAAGAGCTAGTACATGCAGAGTCATGCTGTGAAGTCTGTCTGGCGTTAGGAAAGCCTTGGCCTGAAGGGACTCTATCCTGGCCCCTATAAAGTCTATAACCTGAACAGGTTGGAGGAATGACTTCTTGACATTTATAGTGATCCCCAACTGGGATGATAAACGGAGGAAGAAGTCCCTGGCTAGAGAGAGTAGATGCCTGGTGGAGGCGGTGAAGAGCCAGTCGTCTAGGTAAGGGAAGACTTGTATGGCCTGGAGCCTCAGGTGGGCCGCTACAACTGCCATGACCTTGGTGAACACCCTGGGGGCTGTGGTGAGACTGAAGGGTAGAACCCTGAACTGGTAATGACTGGCCCCTAGCCGAAAGCGGAGAAACCTCCTGGATCGTCTGTCCATGAGAATATGGTAGTACGCATCCTTGAGGTCTATGGAGCACATCCAGTCCTCCTTCTGCAAGAGGGGCAGGATGGATTGAAGCGTGACCATCCGGAATTTCTCCTTGGCAACGAAAAGGTTAATTGTGGACAGGTCGAGGATCGGCCTTAAGTCCCCCGTCTTTTTTGGCACCAGAAAGAACCTGGAGTAAACGCCTAATCCGGACTGGTCTAGGGGCACATGCTGGATGGCTCTTTTTTCTAACAGCTTTTTTATTTCCAAAGCTGCGTCCTGCCTTTGAGTGGGTGGAACATCTGGGAGGCGTCTTGAGTAAGGGGGCTTGTTTATGAAGGGGATTAAATAGCTTCTGGATATTATCTGAAGCACCCAGCGATCTGTCGTGGTGGACTCCCATTGAGCCAGGTGCCTCGAAAAACGCCCCCCGACTGCCTCCAGAGAGGAGCAGTTGGGGCAACCCTTCAGGGCTGTTGCTTGGGTCGGTCGGAAAAAGATTCCAGTGACCCGAAGTTCTTCGGTCCCCCTCTGCCTCTGGGCCGGCGTCCACCTTGTCCCCCTTGGCCTCTGGGGGAGAAGGGGTCCTGAGCGTACCGGGCTTGCTGAGATTTCTGGAACCACAGCTTCTTCTTCCCTCGCTGGTTCCTGAAGAAGGACCTTTGAGGATTTGAGAAGCGGATTCTGACGGTTGACAGTGTTTTCCCGTCTTTCTCGCTCTGGACCAGCGTCTCGCGAATGGTCTTCCCGAACAGGGTAGACCCGTCAAAGGGTGCATTCGCGAAGGACGCCTTGAAAGGTTCCAAGAAATCGCAAAGCCAAAGCCAGGGATGACGCCTTAAGGCGATACCGGACCCGCTAGCTCTAGCGGCTCCTTCTGTGGCGTGGGAGAGTAGCTGCATAGACGTAGTAGACACTGATTTGAGAGTGGCCATACGAGCCGAGAAAGTCCGTTTATCCTCGGCCGACATGGACTCTGGGGGAGACTCAGCGTATTCTTTAACCAGGTCCCGCTGCAGTCTGATTACATGGGCCAAGTAATTCAGCGCCCTAATGGAGAAGGTAGCTGAAGCAAACATCCGCTTTCCAATACAGTCCATTGCCCGAGACGAGACTCCTTGTCAGGGGGATGGACTGAAGAACTGTCCTGAGCTAGTTCCTTTTTGGTGGCTGCCGCCACCACCATGGCATCTACAGGGGAACCCTTGCTCCACGAAGCTTTGTCTGCAGGGGGGGCTCAGAATCTTTTCGGGCCTCCTGGGGATCAGCTCTACAGTGTCCAGTTCCTTCCACGCCCTGGTGGTAATCAGGTCGACCAGGGAGTCAGCCGGGGGGGACACCCATGAGGTACATGGGCCTGTGTCGAACGCCTCCAGGAATACTGACTCATCCAAGGAAGGTTTTTTGGCAGACCCCCCCCCCTTTGGCAGAGCATTTCCATAATGTCTCTGAAAGAGACGTCGTTGGGGGGGGGTGATCTGGGAGAACCTTCCCCTTCCTCCAAATCGGTATCCTCGGTGAGGGACTCAGGGGAGTCCAAGTGCCTCCTTTTGCACAGACATTTGTGAGGAATCTCCTCGGGGGGACTGTCCGAGTGGGGCTCACCAACGGATTCATGTTCCTCCAGGGGAACTGGCTGGGGCATCAACGACACAGGCTGTCCCTAGGACTGGATGATGGAGGACAAACCGAGCTGCGAGGGAGCGGGGGCGGACCCTGAGGAAAGAGTGAGGGGTCTCGATCCTCTAGAGAGAACCCTCTCCACAACGTCAAATGCCAATGGGGAACCGGCCTCTCTAAGACAGGTGGCCGGTACCCTAGGGTCCGATGAAGGGATCGGTGTCGGAGCCGAAGCGCTCGGACCCGAGTGGACGGTGTGCTCCGACCGCAAAGGAGCCGAAGACACACTCGCCCCCTCGGATCCGATGCCAGGCTCTCGGCCCCGAGAGCTCGGATCCAAAAAGGGATCCGATAAGCTCAAGGGCATGGCCGGTGTCGAGGTAGCAATAACCATCAGCGCCAACTCCCTGACTCTGAGGCTCCTCGGATCTGAAGACTCTGAAATCTGGTAGTGGATCAGAGAAGGAGCTATCGGGGCAAACAGTGGAGCTGAACTCCCCCCCAGAGTGGGGGGGGGGGAGGCAGCAACACTCCCATCTGCAGCTGAATTTGCAGGAAGCGACGCATCATCCGGTCCATATCTGCCTCCGAGAGGTTACGAGTAGATCTGGAAGAGGCCGCCAAAGCCGGCCAGGAGGGCCGACATGATGACCTCGAAGATCGTCGGGCCTCCTCCTCCGGCGAGAAGCGTAGGGAATGGAGCCGTGGGGAAGGAGGCTTGGCAATCTTCAATGGAGAAGAGAGAACCTTAGTGGGAGGGGCCGAGGGGTCCAATTCGGCCCGCCGTTTGTGGCTTCTCTCTCTCTCTCTCTCTTTCTTTCTCTTTCTCTCTCTCCCTTCTCTCTTTTCTGTCCTTTTTTGCCTCTCACTCTCCCTGAGACGAGGTGGGAGGGTGAGTCCCAGACAGGGGAGGAGGGCCAGATGGTTGGGCAACCACAGCCGCGGCTGTCGCTACAGAGGGAGAAGAGGAAGAAGAAGCTGATTCCGCGGGTAGAAGACCCACCAAAATCAGCTTGTTCTTCCTATCTCGCAAGGCTCGGGGGTTAAAGGCTGCCCAGATCTGGCAGCCTGAGGAAAGGTGAGAAACCCCCAAGCAAAGAACGCACTGAGTGTGACCATCCGCTGGCAACAACTTATGGCCACATTCAGTGCACTTAGAAAAGGTAGTTTTCTGGCTTTCAGCCGTACCCTCACACACACACACACACCTAAAGGGAAAAGAGGGGCCTACTAGGGGATAGAGATTACCAAGGATAAGAGGGGGATAGATTAGTTAAGAAGAGAACTAATATCCAAATATATAGAAATATACTACATACACACACAGCTAACAATTATACTACCCAAATATTTTTAGAAAAATATAAGAACTAGCTACACTTGCCTGGAGCTCGAAAAATCCCGTGCTTGGCAAAGCCGTGGCAAATGAGATCTGAGGATTAGAAGGAGGTCACAGGGTAGTATGGGTATCTTTAGCTTGGTATGCTGCCGGCTCGGATCCGTAACCCACAGGTTGCTGATCAAATTAAGTTAACTACTTCAGATCAATCATTTAACCAAAACC
>NC_056728.1:375224271-375250021 GCF_019279795.1 Protopterus annectens | reverse complement strand
AAAAAAATTTTAAAAAAAAAATGCCTAGCGACTAAAAAATATGCTGTCCGGATGCTTTAAACATGATTTATTTCAGTCGCTAGCATGAGGTTTCACTTTTAAAAAATTTTTTGCAGTCGCTAGCATGAGGCTTCACTTGAAAGCATCTAAAGTGAAACCTCATGCAGCACTGGAAAACACCCCTTTTTGAAACCTCATGCTAGCGACTGAAATAAATTTTTTCCCGACAGCATTTTTTGGGTCGGGTCTCATTTTGCTGGGGCGTTTTTAAAAAGCTTTTCGCTTAGCATGAGGTTTGACTTTAGATGCTTTAAAGTCAAACCTCATGCCACTGCACTACAACAAAATGAGACCTCATGCTGGGACTCAAAATACGGATGCTTTAAACATGATTTATTTCAGTCGCTAGCATGAGGTTTCACTTTTAAACCCTGTGTGTGTTTTAAACTTTTCGCAGTAGCATGAGGCTTCACTTGAAAGCATCTAAAGTGAAACCTCATGCTAGCGACAAAAGAAATTTAAAGAAACATGTAGCGACTGAAATAAAATTGTTTAAACACCCGGGAAAGCATATTTCTTGCAGTCGCTGATGAGGTCTCATTTTAACTGTGTGCGTTTAAACAGCTTTTCAGTGCAGCATGAGGTTTGACTTTAGATGCTTTAAAGTCAAACCTCATGCTACTGTTTAAACACGCACACAGCTTAAAAATGAGACCTCATGCTAGCGACTGCAAGAAATATGCTGTCCGGATACTTTAAACATGATTTATTTCAGTCGCTAGCATGAGGTTTCACTGAGGCTTCACTTGAAAGCATCATTTTGCATAGCTTAGGTATTGTACCATCATTTAAGGTGCTGATTTTTGACATATCTGCAAATCTCCATCACATTGGACTTTTTAATACTTTGTGTAAGGTGTTAGTAAGACTGTACTTGGAGTGCAGTGTCCACTGCTGCAAAGTGTACCTGACAGGAGGTGATTTACAGGTTTCAATGCTAGTTTGTCAGAATAGGAAGGGAATTTCAGGCCTAAGTCTGGTAGAAGAGTGTAGCTGAGCTGGCATTTAGTAAACTAAAGGTTTTGACTGGATGGGCTGTGTGATACAGAAAACATCTTAAGAGGTCTAGTTGATGGTATGATGTTAGAAAGTAAAGGGAGAGGGAGAAGCCCATGAGCAGAAGTTAAAGCAGGGAAACTTGAATCAGATGTAAAGTTCATCTATGCAGGGGGGGGGGGTGGCAATCCCCTCTGTTTGCATACCAAATGGCAGTTGGCTTTAACAAAGCATGTGAGACAGAGAAAGATGTCAGGATTGGATAAGGCCATTTTAGTGGGAAGTTATAACATGAATTGCAGTGATAAAATATATTTTAGTCTGTGGTCAAAATTGCAGTCGCTAGCATGAGGTTTCACTTTAGATACTTTCAAGTGAAGCCTCATGCTAGCGACTGCAAGAAAAAGTTTAAAAACACACAGGGTTTAAAAGTGAAACCTCATGCTAGCAACTGAAAGAAATCCTGTGTAAAGCATCCGGACATCATATTTCTTGCAGTCGCTAGCATAAGGTCTCATTTGTAAGCTGTGTGTTTCAACAGATTGGTTTCCATTCGCTAGCATGAGGTTTGCTAGTCAAACTACCAGGTAGTTGTAGCAACTAGTATGCAGCATAGTCTTTTTGTATAGCTGGTGCAGTTATAAATACTTTTCTTCATATTTGTGACTTGGTGCTTTTATCCAGTACATTCAGAAAGAGTGACTATGTTTTGGGCAGGAGTGGAAGCTTTGTGTTGCTTCTTTGCAGTGCATAAAACATCATTTTTAACTGAGTTATCTTTACCTGAAAAATATCGGATCATGCTTTTCTCTGTAGGTTAGCTGTATAATCCTTTCCTCATTTTTGGTAATGTCAATAACTTTTGGACTGCTTTAAGTGAGCCTTCTGTAAAGGCAGCAGGTAGTTGACTTTCTTTCAGTCACATTCAGCCTGTGCATACCCCCAAAAAATGAGAGCTTTTTTAATTCTTTTTAAATGTCAGCATTTCTAAACTTTTAAGTGCATTTCCTTGTATTTTATTCTGGGTTTTTTATTTTGACAGTATGATTCGGGAGCTTTCCATCCTTGCTGTGTGTGTGTGGTGGGGCGGATGTTGCTGCTTTCACTCCACAGGACACCATAGGATACTCGTGGCTGCATTTAAAGAAGAATACAGCTGTTTGAATTGCATTCTCTTGACCTTAATGCTGTTTCAACCCAAGTATCCTAATTTACATCAGATCTGTTGTACATGGTGTTGTAGGACTTTGTCAGACAATTCACCAAACTTTAGAGCTCCCTTCTCATCCTGCACTGTGAGCAGCCCTGTAAAAGTGCACAGATGTGATGCTTCATTTTACTATGGTGTCCCATGTGACAGCTGGCATTCTGAATTTGATCGCCATTTATATGTTATGGGGAGGGAGGACTGAGCATGTCAAATGCTGATGCTTCTTCTTAGTGGATGGCAGGATGGGGTAGCACATCTATAGAAGTATCTCTGTGTGGATGACCAGAAATGGATATGTAGCTTGGGGCATTGAGAGACTTGCATCACTGCTTCTCCCACTCTAAGCTATTTGCAAAGATTGAAAAATAAGTAACATAGCTTAGGGATACAGAGTATCAAACACTGATTGTATATGGTTTTAGGGTTTGGTAGGGCACCACATAGAGAGTGCTCTTTAAAGAAGGGCTAGACCGTCTTTTCATTGTGCCTTATGGTTTGTCAGCAAAATCATTCCACTAATTTGGATACTTTGGGTTTTGACACATGATACCTTGTGAAAAGACGCTTTTTCATTTAATTGGTAATGATCTTGCGGTTACAATGTTATTATAAGAAATGCCGACCAAAAGTGATTCTGAAATCAAGCTAGCATTTTGCTAATTAGTGATGGAAAATTACACCTAATATGAAGAGGCATGCCTTCTGCAACCGGTAGGACTTGCTTAACTGACATTAGGGCTGCTGAGTAGAAAAAAAATTTTAAGGATGCCAAACCATTCCCTTTCCAGTCTTGTCACTTGGCCTGCTTTCCCCCCCCCTCTCTGTCTCTCACCAGTGCTTGCATGCTAAGAAAAAGCTTAGGCTGAGGAAAGAAAGGCCCCATGCTGCCTTTTGAAAAACTTAAGCAAGAATAGTCATATTTGTTTTTTGTTCTTCTCCTGTTCATCATCCCTGTTGCATTTTGTGGAAAGTATTTCTCCTTTCTATTAATGCTAGGCCCAGGCTTAGATGAACAAACGCAACATCCTTTTCCATGTTTAGGAAACGTACTTGTGTATCCCAAAGGTGACAGGTACGTTAGATGTCTGTGCTGCTTAAGTACTCAGCATGATACCTGCCGATGTTCTGTCTGTAAAGGGTGTAATAATGCAACCAAATGCAGTTACCACAAGGTCATGGAAAAAAGCCTACTTTACCAGTAGCTAGGCACATTACAGAGAAGACCACTGTTCCACTTCTTGGTCGCGTCCTCTTTTGCTTCAGTAGTGTGAATGAATAGATTTTTAAGTCTGGATTTCTGCTGTGAATTGCTGAAGAAGCCTCAGCTGCTGCACAGGTATAACAGCATAGAATACTGTGGCTGGAAACCTCACTTCACAAGGGCAGGTTTGCTTCTGGCAGGAGAGTCTGTAAAGTCCCTCACTATTATAGTTCTAGAACTAATATCTCCTTCCTCTCTAGGGCCACAGGATCCTTTATCTTCAAAATATGTTTGCTGTGATCCTTTGCAGGATTCCTTCATCCTTCCTGATAGATTTTGACCATGTAGCTTTTGCTTTAAGGCATTTTGGCAGCAGGAGTTCTGAAGACTGGTTTGTTGATCCTTGCTCCTAGATTCCTTTTTTTTCCCTTATGGTTCCATTGTTTGTGCCAGCAGACTAGTCTGGTCACTGCCGCTGAACTCTTTTGTATTATCTTATTCAGCATCTGCCCCTTTGAAATCATTGGCTGTTGTGCTGGTGTTGTCCATTTCAACATTTTTCATTTCAGTGGGTCCAGTATTTCTGCTGTTGGTTTCATGGATGTTGGTGGTTTTGACTAATTTTGGCACTCACAGTGCATGTTATCCAGTTTCTTACGTTAGTTATGAACTCCAGTCCAGATTACAGTCTTTCTAGGATCTGTGTTCACAGGCTGTTATTCCCAGTCTCTGGCTATCTTTCTTCTTGCCCTTCTGCCGTAGTGGAGATCTCCTAGTGGCATCAGTTGCCAGAAGATCAGTAGGTGCCTTAGATTCTCAGCCACCTCAAAGTGATTTCTTAAGTGGTTATGGTAGTCCATTTACCTAGAGCCTGAAATCAACTCCTACAGAGCACCTTGATAAAGTAGCCAACCGCACTTCCCCTCCACTAGATGCCCCCTAGACTTGGGGAGATTCTGTTTTTTTTAATGTAGTAATACTGCAGCTGGTCATTTTTCCTCACTAACTTTGTCGATCCATCCTTTACCAAATATTGTTCCTTTACCAAATATTGTGTAGGATGCCACGGATTGCACTGAAAACTCTTCCCAGTGTAACTTGTGTCCCTAAGAAGGCAGATAGGATTATGAGAAACAGAGCGTTTTTATTATCTACACTTATTTACAATGTAAACTGCCATGTAACCTTGAAAATAGCTTTCCTATTACGCTACTTTAATTCTTTTGGAATTGACAGGTATGCCTCATTGGTTCGGACGTAAGCATAGTGTGCTGTGACTGATTTCTTGCAGCAGTCTGTGGTTTACTTATCACTAACTTTTGTGTTTCTGGGTGTGTGATCAATTTAACAGTTAAAACAAGGTTTTCCAAAATTAAATAAATACATAATAAAGTAATCCTTTCTTCACTTTTGAGCTATTGACAGTGTGGGAATTTGTTTTTTTCAAAAGCGATGGTCATCCTGTGAATAACTTCAGCACAAATTAAAATGTCTGAATGTCAAATGACTTTAGATTGGAGGGAAGTTATGTTTACTCCAGTATATAGTATGATCTTAGAGAGTTTATAGATTTCTTAATTTAATTTTTGCTGAGCGGTTTTTGATTTACTGATGGTCCTTTTGATGGTGGGAAATTGCATGGATAAATCCATCTCTATTATGATTTTTTTTTCAGATATTTTGACTTCCAGACAATTTCAATCAGTGAGACTGTGTCATGTTATTACAGAGGTTGACTAAAAAGTAGGGGCTCCTTTTCTGTGTGTGTGTGTGTGTGTGTGTGTGTGTGTAAGAGAGGGAGAGATTCAATATGTTTACTGAATATATATTTGCAAATGGTATTCGTAGTTAAATAGGCTCTTCTAAGACAAGTAGATTTGAGTAACCAATATTAGATCTTAGCCATCCAGCTAGGACAGTTTAGTATGTGTATTTTTCTTCCGGTTTGATGAAGGCTATGCTGCTTACTTAAGGAGTATATTCATGGCTATCCATCCAGTTGTAGTGTTGTAGAACTACATTGTTTGATAATGAGAGGAGCTTTTTAAAGAAGTTGAAAGTTTTTGTCAAGAACCTGTCCATACAAAGTGGCTTGTTTATGTTGCAGTGAAGGTTGTGGTCTTTGTGGTAAGTCTTTTAAATATAACCAGTATTTCTGAGGTGGAGAAATTCTCTTAAGGCAGGATCTTTCTTGGCCTGGAAAGCAAGCCAGTGATGGAAATTTATAGGGGCCAGTGAGAGACAGAGGAAATAACCTAGTATAAACCTATGAACCTATCTGCCCTAAGGCATTTATAAGCCTAGCCCAAAGGTTTGTGGCTTACGCCACCCCTTATGTTAAAAAAATACTGTGCCCATTAGTTTGTTGTGCCTCTGTCCAGCAGTGACAGAGATGATTCCCGGGGTAAACCTACGATCTCCCATCCACCGGTCAAATTTTCTCTTGAACAGAGCCAGCGAGGTGCTCTGCCTCTCATGGACCGGGATTTTATTCCACAGCATAGGGAGTCTCTGGGTGATAAATCTATCCCTCCAGCACATCTTATTTATATCCGTGCTAAGGTTTAAGTCGCTTGCTCTAGTGGTTCTGGTGGATTTGGATTTTTTGAGGTGGAGCATGTCCATTAATTCCGGGTTGGACATGGCCTTGTATGTCAGGCACAGGTCACCTCTGAGCAGACAGTATGCCACTGAATAGAGCTGGAGTTTCTTCAGTCTGGCAATATGACAGATTTTGAGTTCCTTTATCCTTTTGGTGAGGAACTTTTGGGGTCTCCAATTGCTGCAGGTGTCGGGTCAGATACATCCCGAATGGGGCATTGTACTCTATCATTGGTCTGATAAGTGAAGAGTACAGGGGAACAATGACCTCACTTGATCTGGATGTGAATCCCTTCATGATCAGGTGGGCAACGTAGAAGGTCTTTCTAACCACTTTAGCAACGCAAGTGTCAAAGGCCAGTGTCAACCTGGGTCCCCAGGTCCCTGATAACCTCTTCTGTGCTTAGTGGATTGCCACCTATATGGTAGCTTGGGGTTACCTTGCTTTTCCCGAAGGGTATGACTATACATTTTTTGGCCTTTAACTTCAGGCCATGGCTCTGGCACCAGCTATCAGTTTGTGAGACCCCTCTGAAGGATATCTGTGTCCGATGTACTTTCCACTATGGTGCCCAGTTTGCAGTCATCTGCAAACTTTGTCAGCCATAGTCCTCCTATGTTTGCCTGTACTTCTGAGAAGTAGATGCCGAACAATAGGGGGCCAAGGACTGAGCCCTGTGGGACATCACTTGTGACCGGCTTGGAGTCTGACATGGTGCCAGCAACTATAACCCTGTGGGTTCTGTCCTTTAGCAGTTTGCAACCCATCTTGTGACATATGGGTTTACATTTAAGCTGGTAAGTTTCTCTAATACCCGAGTGGGGTATTGTGTGAAAGCTTTTGCAATGTCAAGGTAGGCTGTATTTCCTCATCAATGGCCTTGGTGACTGTTTCAAGAAGTCAACCAAGTTCAAAAGGCATGATCTGCCCTTGACAAAGCCAAACTGGGTCTGGTCCTAAGTCTGCAAGTCCCCTATGTCTTTGTTTATGAGTTCCATTATGATCCTCTCATAGCTTTGCAGACCAGGCTTGTTAAGCTGATGGGGTGGTAATTACCAGGGTCCTAGAGGCACCGCCTTTGTGGAGTGGGACCACAGTTGCCGTAAGCCACTCCTTGGGCACGTATCCTGTGGTAAGGCTAAGATTAAACAGCTGCCTTATGTGCGGGTTTAGTTCCTCATTGAGTTCGTGTAGCACACAGCTGGGGACACCATCCGTCCCATTGATGCTGTGTTTTTAGCTTTAGATAGAGCAGCTTTCACCTGGGCATTTGAGATGTCTGGGAGGCTACACTCCGCTGGGATAGTTATCTCTCCTTTTGTGTTGTCGGGGTGAAGTTTCCACTGAACCTGTCTGCCAGTATGTTGGCAATGTCTGTGGGTTCAGTGATTTTTGTATCATTTTGGACTAATTCTGAGCATATCTGGGAGTTTCCACCCAGGTTTCTGACATAGCTGAAGAAGGCCTTATGATTGTCTTTTGAATCTATGGCAATTTTTCTCTCAAAGTTGGCCCTGGATGATTTTATGAGTGCTCGTATTTTTTTACTAATAATGATAAAGGGTGTCTTCCTTTTATGGATTTTGCTCTATCATGTAATAGCTTTCTCCGCTTATTGTATAGTTTGTTTATGGCTGGGGTCCACCAGACTGGACGTTGCCCTTGTTGGAAAGAGCCTTGGTTTTATTAGGGATTGCCTGATCCATGCAGTCCTGGAGGTGTTCGTAGAAGGCATTTGTAAGGGCTTCCAGCTTGGGTTGTGGTTTCCACGGGCCCGGGGGGCCTTGAAGGATACCACACCAGTCTTGAGTAGTGTGTTTGCTTTATAGAAGTTCTTCACTGTGGTCTTTTTTATGTGGGGTGGTGGGGGGCTGTGGACTTCCAGTGAGATTAGTTTATGATCTGATCTCACCAATGGGGGATATACTTCGTGTGGAGCATTTTGTCCCCATGTTTGTGATGATGAGATCTAGTATATTTTCCCTCTTGTGTGACTAGTTGTTCCATGTCATTTGAATTTATGAACTCCAGGAACCTTTGGGCTCAAAAGGGGGGTTGAAATGTTAAGCACACAAAAGTTTTTTAATGGTTTGGTTTATTCATCAGAAACAAAATCACAACCCCCTGTTAATGTGTTGTGATTTTGATGCTGATTTAAACCCTTTATTAAAAGTTTTTTTTGTGACTATCTTTCTGTGGATGATTATGGTATATAGTACTTCTGGAGTATTTCTGCTTGAGTAATGTTCCCAGTCTATATTGGGGAGTGAAGTCACCCAATATAATGGTGTCTGGAGATACATTTATACCCTCCAGTGTCTTCAGGAAGGCTGTGTGGGGTTCGTGAGTTTGAGAGGGTGGCCTGTAGCATGCTACAAATTGTAGAGCAGTTTTGCCTATGGTTAATTGCACCTGGATGATTTCCCATGCCTTTTGTTGCCACCAACCTGGAGGTGTGGGTATCCTTGATGAATATGGATACACCCACTCCTTTTGTGGTGTGGTCCGGGTTTTGGGGCCCCGGGGATGATATGAGGTAAAACCTGATGGTGCCGGGGTGCTTTCAGGAGCCTTGATCCAGGTTTCAGTCACAGCACAGACATCAATGTTCTCCATACTGAGAAGGGCCTCGAGTGCTTGCATTTTGCGATTTAGACTTCTGGCATTGAGCAGCATTACCCTTAGTTTCTTCCCATTTTTGTTTTCTAGGGTGGTAGGTTTAGAATTGAGGCTTGCCTAAAAAAGGCACTATGGGGGTGGCAAGACCCTTAGCAAATATCAGGAATCCCAGGGGTGACAGGTGCAAGCCGTCCCTTGCGAAGCAGCATGGCTTGTCAAGCATGTCATCCCAGGCAGACAGACACTGGATCCCCTTTGAATGACACCAGAAATTAAGCCAATTGTTAAAGCTGATCATCTTGTCTCTATATTGTGGCATCCTTCTTGGTGAAGGAAGGATACTGCTCAGGGTCTGGGTCATACCTGCCTGGGCTACATAATCAGGGAGCTCCTCTGTCTCTTTTCATGTAGTCCAGGGAGGTACATCTCAGGTTGTTCACACCAGCATGGACAATGGTCATATTTGTACTTGCTGTGGAGTGACCCGAGTGCTTGTGTTATGTGGCGGATTCTAGCCCGATAGGCAGCTTACTGTGACCCTCTCCTTGTTCAGCCTGGTGAGTGGGACGTCAGTGTGTCTGACTATGGAGTCACCTATGACAAGTATGTTTGGTGTTCTATTTGGCCTTAAGGGCTCTGACTGCTTTGCACACTGATTTTGTGGTTTGTGTTGCCTGTGGTGTGTCATGAGGTGGCAGTTGCTTGGGTGTCTGCTTTGGGGCCTCTGCTGTTTAGGTAAATTTTTGCTCAGAGCCTCCGGGTATGTCTGTGTTTGTGTTTGATTCATTGTTGTGATAGCTTTATGTGAGACTGTTTTGTGGTGTGTGTAGTTGCCTTCTCCTCCTGTCTGGTCTTGCCAGTCCTTGGTTTTGTGGTGTGTGTAGTTGCCTTCTCCTGTCTGGTCTTGCCAGTCCTGAGTTGAGAGAGCTCACCCTCCAGTTTGGCTAAATAGCTGCATCTCTCAAGTATTTGTGTTATGTGGGAGGAGGAGAGGGCTGTCTGTGTACATGAGGCAATTGTAACCTTGCCTCAATATTCCCAGATTCACCAACTGGACAGGAGAGGGCAGCATCGGGCCCCCGACATGCTAGAAAAATTTAAAGGGGGGTGTAACTGAATAAGAGGGACTTAGTAAGGAAGTGGGTACTCCTGGGGGGGTTGCTAGTGAGGGACTTTGTATAATATAGAAGTGCTTAACCTGAAATGAAGATGCTTTTAAGAAAAGTGCTGATTTTTTTTTTTTTTTGGAAAAAAAAAGCTTTTAGGAACAAGTGCTCCCTTTTAGTTAAGGGATATACTGTTTAGATTACTAGTAGAGTAGTTCTAAGGGAAAAAATGAAGAACAGACTTTATGGAGCCAGAAAAGTTTAATCTTGTTAAACCGGTGCTCCCCGATGCTGCTCTAAGTGGCAACCCCCAAAGCGTGCTTTTTTGCAGGGGCAGGAAAGAGCCGGGAATTGACCCAAAAGGGTCAATAAAACTACAGTTTCAAGTCAGTAACCACTCCCAGGGGGGCGGGGAAGCTGCTCAATGTTTTCACTGCCACTGATCAACAGAGAGACCTTCCTTTAGCCCAAGACAAATATGGCCTCACAAACTTACAAACAGTTCAAGAACAGCAAGCCTGAAAGAACTTTTTCAATCTCAGTAAAGTGGGAAAAAGCAAGTTTTTTTGTTTTGTTTTGTTTTTCAGAGATAGCGAGGTTCACAAGTAATATCAAGTTATAACAGTGCAGTAAATGACCCCACAAAGAGTGCTAGGCCAAAGACAGAAAATATGCAAGTTTTGAAAACTATTTTAAAATTAAGTGCAAACAGGGAAAATTTAAAGGACTAAGTTCACTTAGTTATCCCAAAAAGACTAAAAAGCAAGAAGCTTTTTTGTCTGGATAAAAGGACTTAGTCCTTTGACTTTTTTAGAAATGGTTGTACTCTTTCTTTTTGGGATGTGGTTTTGCTGAGGGTGCCAAAAGGGTGCTGCGTTTAATAATTGCACTTTAAAGGAAGAATACAGGGATGTTACGACCTTGTCCCTGGATGAGATACCCTTACTAATTGAGGTGGGCCATGTAAAAAGCTTTCCTTACAACCGAGACAATGTGCTGGTCAAAAGTCAGGTTTCTATCAACCCGGGTGCCCAAGCACCTCCACTGATTTGCTTACAACATTGTTATTAACGTGATAATTTGTGGGGACATCACCCCCTCAAAGGGGATTGTACATTTTTTTTGCATTTAGCTTGAGGCCATGTTTCTGGCACCAGTTATTTGTTTGGGTGAGACCCTCTTGTAGCTTATTCGGAATCATTTTATTAAGTCAGTAATGTGAATTCTTTACTTAAATTACAAATTGTTTGGCTTATTTTTGTGGATTATAGTATTGTAGGGCTGCTAATGTTGACATTGTATGTAGATGGACTGCTGGAGATGTTTTCCCAGTGAGAAATGCTAGTGCTGTAGTGAATGTTTATTTGTAAAAAAAAAAATCTATATATTAACTAAGATGCAACTGATAGATTAGAGAATTAAAATCAGAATGAGAATTAGAATTTTAAGGCAAGTATTAGGCATTTATTACATTTATTTATTTCTGGAGCATTTCTCCACAGGCCTCCGCTGAGAACAGGCTCTGTGGAACCTAGTCGGACTTTCCCGATCAACAAATGATAAATAAAAAAAAATTATTAATTGTTTGAAAAATCATAGATGTGATATGTATATGTAAGGTGGTATCTGTTAACAGCCTGCTTGTGAAATTCTGGATCCACTGGAGCTGTTTCAGGACGCCATCAGGAGGCTTTACAGCAGTTTAAGCATGATAAAACAGTGCATCAACATATTCCAACTAAATTGTGTCACAGGATGTTTTACACTTTTACAAAGGCTTTGACCACTTCAAATTATGACATTTCTATCTGGCCTTCCTCTAAGCTTGCAATGTTTGTCAGTGTCAGCTGTAACATTCTAGTTGTGAAAAATCTGAGTATTTCCTTATTTAGATTAATGTTTAGTTACAGATTTGAGTGCAGCATTGGTACAAGGCTGTCTTCATGAGAGTGAGGGAAAAGTCTTGGTTCTTATTATGCCAAGTTTGCTAGCACTGCTAGTAGCACAACACAATGATTTTCTTTATTCATATAGTCGTGCTTTCTACTCTTATGGTCAGTTTTGGAAAACTGAAACTGTACTTTGTGGTACTTGTGGGAGGATGCTGCATTCCTCAGACTGTCATTGTGGAGAAGCTATGTAATTAGTGTTATGCCATCCATTCCGTTTGCAATACTACTCTCTTATATACTTCTGTCTGGAAGATAGACAATGTCTTCCAGGGCAGCTGGCGTTCATCCTGCCAGTTGAAGTAATCCACTTTGATTTCTTGCATGCTTTGAACCATCATATATATTCATACATTCACTTTTTTATTGGCCTATGCCTGTTGCTTTCAAATTATATTTCCACACTTTCACTGCTCTTGGTGCATGTAATTAACCCATACATCTGAAGTGGACACATGAAAGTAAAGATAATGTAGTAGCCTTTTACATTTCGCAATGCACACGTGTTCTGGGCACAGTAGCCAATACCAATTTCTCCGGTACTTGCCTGATCTACTTAGACATTGTTTAACTGCTCAGCACATGAAGGGCTTCAATACATCTGTAATCCTTGTATTTGGGATTTACTTTTTACACATGTAAATGAGTATATGCCGATAAATAATCTAGTCTTTCATTGATCCAGTTATCCCTGGTGTTATCCCTTCTTTTTTTAGTGTCGCTGTTGACATGGCATTTCAAGGTCACAGTTCAAGACAGGGTTATCAATTTGAGCCGACCTATCGCCCAGGAGAGCCTAGGAGGAAACGGCGTATGAGCAGCAGCAATGACAGTGAAGAGCCAACAGTTCAGCCTGAAGGCTATAGTCTAGAGGATATGCAGTGGTGCTTCTGTGGCCACTGCACAGTTATGACCACGGAACGTGAATGTCACTGTTGTGTGTCATCACCACGCGCGATCGAAAAATGGAGACAATTAAACTCGGGATCAGAAAGTAACACCTGCATCACCTTCCACCCCCAATTTGAGACTGCTTGCTTATTACCACATGTTCTAGAGCTACTATATAGGTATCACTGTATGCTTAGAGGAGGATACCGACGCACACAGTGGACAAACAGGTAAATGTTTCAATGATTACACTGATGACCAAGTGGGACTGACTGGCTATTTGTGCTGCATATTGTAATGTGTAAAGGTAGGGCATAGTTAGCAACAATTCATGTTAGAAGCATTATATCTATACAGTTTGTATGTGGCCTCTTATGTGCAAGTGGTTAGTCTTGCATGCAACTTGACTACCATTGGTGAAATAATTGCTGCTTGACATGTATGCACATAGCCAATCCGTCGCAGTTGATGAAGGCTCAGAAGCATATCTGGACAAATGTTGAGGAGTGCTTATGAAATGGTGCAAATTACTGAAATTTGTTTTATTTCAGGTTGTACCGCCTGTTTGCCTACAGAGCGTATGTCTTGTGGGTGCACAACAATCGCAAACTTGGATTCGGAAATCGCATGATACTTCCCGCGTGTGTTGTAGCACGAATAAGAGCTGAATTTCCAGCTGAAGAAGATGACTGTTACACTGGGTTTCAACCTTTTGAAGGACTATGGGTTTACTCTGAGCATTGATATGGACTTCTGTTCATCTAAGTGTGTTTATCCTGCTGTAATGGTTATACGAAAAGGAATGCTGCTATACATTAATGTAAAACTCCTGAATGTGCAGTGTAATGGAGAGCAATAAACTGTTTGATTCATAAGATTAAGATGTGTCTGTGATCATTGCTGAGCCAACAATGTCTTCATAAAACAATTAGATTTTCATTTCTGAGCAACTCATGTAGACCACTGTAGCGTCTTGCCAGTAATGCAGAAAGTTGGTTGATTCATTGTCCACTAAACTACAAATACCTCTCAGTGGTATAATTAATTTTCGTACGTAGCGCTGGATTCTACCATGATGCCACTGTAACAGCAGAGCTATTAGTAATATGTATGTGTACTGGATAAAGGGAGGTTAGGCAATGCAACCTCTTGCCGCTATTGTGCAGTTTTCACTGTGTGCATCTAACTGATTTGTAAAATTCATTTTTCATGGTAGGTCACAGTAGGTTCAGCTGAGATGTTAGTGATCCAGCCTTAAGTGGATATACGGTACAATTTCCTGATAGCTTTCTTGGTTTGCGTGAGTCCTGCAAAGGCAATAAATTACATAGTTGAAGTATGGTTTTCAGTATGCTACTGACAAAGGCAATCAATGTCGCATGTTAGTATGGATGCATTGCAGACTAACTGTAGTTTATTTTGCTAACAGAAGTGCTTTGATTTGTATATGGTCTGAATGGCGACTCACACCAAGGCCATTTACAGATGCAACGGTACTGTGGCTATGGTGTGTGGGCGTTAGCTCGGAGTAATTGCATGCATTTTAGCGGATATGATGTCTTGCTCAGCACTGCTGGATGGACTGTGGGATATTGCTGTAAAATGGATGGATTGACACCATACATGGCATTTGCCTATTTGGTGTTGCTGAGTAATGAATTACTTTTCTTTTGCTAGCTTTTTAATGGAGAAATAGATTAGCCATGGTGCTTAACTTTGCGGAAGTTAGAATGACAGTATACTGAGTGTCACTCATTTTCTAATGAGTCATGAATTGCAACATGCTGGGACAATTCGGTCCAGTTCACAATGTATTTTTCTATCTTGTAGGTGTACAACAGCCATGCCTCAGTGCTTTGCATATGGTTGCCGTATTTCCCGAGACTGTCTGCCTCCCGGTGTATCATTCCATCGGTTTCCACGTGAAATTAAACAGTGTACCCAATGGGTGGTTAACTGTGGCAGAGATGTCGGTAATGTAAGTCAATTTGTCAAAGCTGAGGTAAACACTGTAAAGCCACGGCATTTCCTGTGTTCAAACCATTTTGAAGAGAGCCAGTTTGAACTGAATTTCATGCATCAGTTACTTCCAGAGGGCATGAAGCCACGACGTCCGATTAGGAGACTAATTAGTAATGCGGTGCCTACACTATTTTGTTTCTCCATGAAAAATCCACGGGCATCAACAATACGTCGCCTTCGGCGCAAACAACACACAAATGTAAGTAATCTTCAAATATTTGCTTATTTTTTCGCAAATCTGTCCAGTAAGTGCTGTGGACATCGGAATGGCTATTATAACTATTACTTTTGTGACCATTGCAGCTTATTGATGAATTACTAACTACCACACAGCCCACATTGCCGGCGATTGTGACTGAACAACTGTCGCGAGACCGAAAGGTAAGTATTTGCTGCATTCGATTATTTTATTATCCTGCTGTGATTTTGGTCACCTTTCAATTGTGATGAGTGGTTGAGGTTAGACTGTGTTGTCTCTGACAGACTGACAGTGCAGCAAAACGTAAAGCAAAACGTAAGCGAAGTGAACCAGCAGCTGAGTTAGTACAGCAGAATGATGAAGAGCAACCAGAAGAAAGTCCGGCCTGTGCAGAACCCATGCAGGTAAGCAGGCATCCGTACTTGCAGAAAACAGACTAGACAAGCATTTCTTTGCTATACTTCTACGCTTATGTGTGTCACAGTAAGCTTCATTTCTATAGGCAATATGAGAACTGCTGTTGTCCAGTAGACATGGAAGAATGTCTCAGCTCTTCACAAAAGATGGTGAAGTGTTGACAGGCTTGTAGGCTGTCATTTATACGCAATCCTGGATTCAGGGGAAAACTGGTTTGAGTTGACACAGCATGTCGATGTCAGCCATGTGTAAATGGTGTTATGCAGATTCACGTTTCTATCTAACCAACAATTCATGGTAAACAGTCGATTTAAGGAGAATATTTTTATTAATGCTTTTTTACTAAGGGGGAAATTACTGCACTAGTTCACAACAAACTTGTGCAGCATACTGAAAGATTCACATAAGAATGTGAAACGTAAAAACAAAGTTATATGAAGGGAGGCACCTGCTCAGAACACCAAGAAATTTGGCTTAATGTCTGAAAATTGGTTGCAATGTGTATAATTTCGTCAACTGAAAAGCAGCCATTGCGGTGTATATACTCTTCCACCGTTTCTTCCTATATTTAAGGTGTTGACAGAGTACCTTCTATGACTATGACCTTATTAATGTCAATGCTATTGCAGGTGCAAGCAGCAGAATTGGAGGACGAGGTGGTGCAAGCAGCAGAATTGGAGGAAGAGGTGGTGCAAGATATCGAGGTGTACACAATGGAAATTCAGACTTGTAGTATGAAGACGGTGGCATGTCAAACAAAAAAAAAGTTTGGAAAAAAAGGTCGTAGTGTCGGAGTGCAAGTCAAGTTAGATCTGGTAAGCCGAACTTGTAAGATGATTGATGCAGCTGTACAGTTTCCAGAGGTTGCAGTGTCACCATTGACAGACCACACGTATGTCAAAAAGTCCAAAGTTGTTCAGACGGAAAGGTGTGAACCGGGAATTGAAGTTAACAGTTGTACAGAATTGGGAACATGTAGCAGGAGAGTGACTGAAGATCTTCAGCAGGAGGCTAATTGCGTTAGTGAGACATCCACAAGTAGATCCTGTACATATACACCTCTACAGATAAAGGCTTGCAGTACCCCAGTGAAGCTTCCAGCAGAACTTCTTCAGACAAGCATGATTAGTGAATCCTCATTTTCACACTGTGGAAGTGATGACAATGAGAAGGATCCAGACTGGTGCTACCCTTCTGACAGCATGTCAACCTCTGAGATGGAAGACACAGTTGAAGAACTGGACGAAGATGAAAAAATGATAAGCGAGACCAAGTTCATTGTATTCGAATCGTGCCTTGATTCTCTACTCTTGAAACTGACATGTCCTCAATGCAAAACACCAGCAGTGGAAGTGGAAAAAAGATTGAAGATGGGTTCCTGTGTATTTGTGAGGGTGTCTTGCATTAGTGGACATGAGGTTCTTGAGTGGCAAAGTCAACCGGTAATAGGTAGAATGCCAGCTGGAAATCTACTGCTTGCATCGTCTATACTTTTCAGTGGAAGTACATATGCCCATATTGCGCGGTTCTGTGCATATGTAGGACTGGAATTTATAAGCGAGACAACCTTCTATTCAATTCAACGAGAGTACTTGTTTCCAGTGTTGCAACATACCTGGACTGAGCATCAGAGGAGGCTGCTGGAAGATGCAAAGGGCAAGGAAATCAGGCTAGCTGGAGACGGCCGATGCGACAGTCCTGGATACTCGGCAAAGTATTGCTGCTATAGTATGATGGACTTGGATTCAGGAAAGATCATCGATTTTGACCTGGAGCAGGTTACCACAGGAATTTCATCAGTAGCACTGGAGAAGAAAGCTTTCAAGAAATGTATGACTAATTTGCTGGATAAAAATCTAAAGATACGACTGGTGGCAACGGACAGACATCGTGGGATTAGATTCTTGATGCGGAAGGAATTTCCAGCGATTGAACATCAGTTTGATGTGTGGCACATGTCAAAAAGCCTGACAAAGAAAGTATGTGAAGCAGGAAAAAGGCAAGGTAGACGTGAATTACTGCAGTGGTGCCATAGCATTTCCAATCATCTGTGGTGGTGTTCGGAAACATGTGAAGGAGATGAAGTTGTCCTTGAGGAAAAATGGTTGTCTCTGCTCTACCATGTTACAGACCGTCACAGCTGGAGTGGTGCAAAGAAGGTTTCCTGTTGCGGTCACGAGATGCCAGTGACAGACGGAGATGAGAAGAAGTGGCTCGAACAAGATGATGCATGTCACAGCTCATTAAGGAAGATTGTTACAAACCCTGCATTTCTTAAAGATCTTAAGCACATCACGAAGTTCTGCCACACTGGAAACCTCGAAGTGTTCCATGCGTTACTATGCCGGTACTGCCCCAAATTTGAGCACTTCAGCTTTGCCGGAATGAAAGCAAGAATCATACTTGCCATCCTTGACCATAATGAGAACCACAACCGGGAACAAGCTGTTGTCCGTTGCCCTACAACCAAGTCAGCTTCTAAAGGAGAGCTTCGATACAGAGTGGTGTACCCAAAGGCCAAACAGGAATGGGTGGCAAAACCAATCTTTGAGAAGCGAAAGTTCGACTACATTTATGACCTCATGTTAGAAGTGGTACGAGCCAAAAGAGGCATTTTAGAAGTTTCACCCATGTTGGTACCAACTTTGCCAAAGAATATAGCTAGATGTGAGCGACCAGAGAAGACACGGGTGATCGCAAAACACATTTCTAGATTTGGAAAAAGTAATTGAAAAAGCAAGGCGATCTTTTACAGTAGCAAGTCCTGCAGTTTACTCTGGTGCTTATGTATATTGGTAGTATATGGTGTGTGTGGTGCTTATGTATGTCTGTAGTATATGCTGTGTGTGGACTAAACAGTGATGCTGAATGTTGTAGCAGTTTACATACTGGATTCGCGGAGATGTGTTGCTGTCTACCAGTTTAATAACTGGATTTTGATTTGTATTGTATAGATGTGTCAAGCATGTCTGGGTATAATGTAAATCTGTGGTGTTTTAAGTAATCAATGAATGGTGATATGTGAAAGTCATTGACTGTTTATTATGGAAGTAGTAGTGTTTAGTTGGAATCTGGTGTGGCTGAATAAGAAGGTTTTACATTAACTGATTAATTTCTAGGACTTGTACTTGGTCACATTTGTGACATGGTGTTGCTGATGACATTGTTTTTTAGTGTAAAGTTTATTTGGGTGAGCATGTTGACAGTGCACTGTAGGTAATGTGTGCCGGTTCATGAGGAGCCAATTTATGAAGAGTACATGTGAAAAGTATTAATGACTTTGATAACGGAAATCTATGCTCACGGCCTGTAGACTGGGTATTAATGTAATACAGGTGAGTAACCATATTAATGACTTTCTGTGATAATGGAAATCTATGCTTGCGGCCTGAAGACTAGGTATTAATATAATAGAGGTGAGTAACCGTATTAATGACTTTCTGTGATAATGGAAATCTATGCTTGCGGCCTGAAGACTCTGTATTAATATAATACAGGTGAGTAACCGTATTAATGACTTTCTGTGATAACGGGAATCGGTATTCATATAATGCAGGTGAGTAAGACTTAAACCAATTCACGCGTAAAAATGACATCATGCGCATCATTACATTACAAGTGGTTGTTGCGAAGTCAGATTAAGTGCCGTGTTGTGTGGTGGCTAACCTTCTATCTAGCCCCCCACAGCCATGTACAGACCCTCCAAGTTTCACTTCTATCTTTGATCTGCTACCGATGCCAGTACTGTGTATTTTTAACATTCCCTAAGATCTCCTTTCAGTCACCAGTAGGGTGTATTTTTAACATTCCATAAGTCACCCCATGCATCTGCCCCCACCATGTATTTCCATCTGTACTACCCACTCTGTATCCAGTCTCTGCACTGGCTTCCTCCATTGCAGCCAGCAGTGCCTTATATCTTGCTCAGTGTACAGATTCATCGGCACTGACTGTTCCTATTATACAAATATTTTGTTATGTGCCATCGGAGATGTAACCAATGCTCCGATGTATATATGAATGCATAGCTCATTAAAATGTCTGTGGCTTTGGCTCTCATTGTTAACTTGCATTTATATAAATTTTATTACTTTATTACCATGTCTGTACTTAAATATTTGTGTGGTGTCCAGTCTTGTTTTCCTAGTAAACAAATGTAAATAAAAGTAATAAATTTTGATGCAGGTGAAGCATTATCCTTTTCACTTTGACATTCAGCTTTTCACAAGTTTTGTACAGTACAGGTGTACTTGGCAAGTGGAAGAAACAGGGCTGTGCAGTGTTAAGCACCTCAGTATATGTAACCTATTTTGGTTTGCCCAATAGTAAAACTTGGAGGCTATTGTAATTATTGTAAGTATTGTAATTTAAGTCATTTAATAAGTCACAGGCTGGTCTGATGGAAGACATTGATATTGGCACAATGCTGAATTGGGTTGCTATTGGCATTGGGGATTGGCACTATGTATAGTCAACGTGAGGATGTGTTTGTAGCAGTGAATATATTTCCAATAGCATAGTAGAATGGAGCGAACAGCGTGTAGTGCATAATTATCTTGACATACTGTGTGGTATGGAACTGATTCTGAGAATGATGGTGAGTTAGAAAAATTATGAGAAATGGTTAAATGGGTATGTATTGGACAATGTTGCATATAAATATTGCACATTTGGGTGTTGTGTTAAAGCAGTTTATGTGGTAGTTGCTTGAATGGTGTTTTACCATACATGTTTCAGTCAGATTTTTGGACCGCTGCAGTTACGATATATGGAGTGACTGATTACTGATTCTTTGAAAAAGTCTGGTGTCTAGCATTAATAACATGGTACATGTGAGTGGAAGCAAGATTTGTATGCGCTGAGTGTGGTGATGTGAGTGCAACTCTGACTGCAGCTGTCAGTAGTGTTGTGGTGTGAATGGACCTCTGTGATGCTGGCTACCTTGACGAGGTACAGAGGCTTCAGACAATAGTTCAAAGTCAAGATTGACAATTGTACATTGTAACCAAAAGCCAGCTTTCATTGAACAGTGACACCATATCTTCGGAGACATGGTATAGTATGTTGGATGAGTATTAAGATAAAATTGCTCTGGAAGGTATGACCTGAAGAAACATTGACATGGAATCTATGACATGAATAACTGAATATTATCTTCTACTGACAGGTGTTGTGCAAGAACCATCATGTTCAGATTTATCCATGGAGCGGTAATGTGTGGTATCCTGGCAACCTGTTATTTCATGAAAAAATTAGTGGCCTGGCTGAGGTATTGTGCAAGCTTGGAACTGACTGGGACAGTAGTTCTCCAAACATCTACTAGTACTTGGACACTGAGATGGGCTGCAGCACTGGTTTGCAGTGACCTTGTGTAAGGTAAGTGAATTACATGTGTAAATCCTTCCCAAGAAATGTGAAATGCAGTGTCCGACACTGATCCATACTGCCTGATCGTAGCTAAACATAAAATGATGATTCTGGTCTGCCTTGTGCAAGACTTGTTATGTAACTGGCAACTAAATCCGGAAAACTGTTTGTCTGATACAGTCATGAGCAAGTGTTTTTTTTTGGGTTTTTTAGCACTTGGTCAGTGTTATGGAAAGTGCACTGAGGACAGTCATTTGATTACAGATATCCTGTAATATACAAAGATAGTTACTATTAAGTGAGTAAGATTATGGAGAGATTGCTTGCAGGACCATATAGAAACTTTTCTGATAGGTTCATAGGTTGAAACCTATATGCCCGAAGGCATTTATAAGACTAGTCAGAATGTGTTGGCTTTCACGGGCCCATACGATTAGTTCCTGTGCCTCTGTCCAGCAGAGCCACTGAAGTGATCCGAGGGTTAAACTTTGTCTTTCCCATCCTATCAAGGGTTTTCTTGAGTTGGCAAGGAGCTCTGCGTAATGTAGATTGGAATCTTGTTACAAAGCATGGAAAGTCTCTGGGACATTCCAGCATGTTCTATTTATTGTGGTTAGGTTTAGATCCCTAGAGCCTTTGGCTCGAGGGAATAAGTTTTCTTTAGGTGGTGCATGCCCATCAATTCTGGGTTGGACATGGCCTTGTATGTCAGGCAGAGATCACCTCTGAGCAGACGATATGCAACCGAGTAAAGCATGAGTTTCTTCACTCGAGCTGCATAGGGTATCTGTTTGAGGCCAGTGATCCTCTTGGTGAGGTGCTTCTTTAGTCTTTTTTCTAGCTGTTGCAGGTGTCTTGTAAGGTACATCAAAAATGAGGTGTTGTACGGTATGATGCGTCTGCGTACAGGGGCACAATGACCTCTTTTGATCTGGACGTAAACCCTTTTGTGATTAGGTGGGACACACAGAAGGATTTTCTAAAGACTTTGGCAATGTGATTATCAAATGAGAGATTATCTACTTTGGTGCCCGGATCCCTTAGGTGTTTCGTATTTAGGGGACTACCACCTATGTGGAAGTTTGTGGTAGTTTGTTTTTTCCAAAGGGGATAACTATGCACTTTTTGACATTTAGCTTGAGGCCATGGTTTTGACACCAGGTATCTGTCTCAGTGAGACCCTTTAGTAGGATGTCCGTGTGAGCCAGAGTTTTTATAGCCCATGTATACCAAAAGTCTTTTGAATAATAAACTAACAAAATCAGAATGGAATAAACTTCACCAGAGTCCTCAAAAAACACATAAAAAGCAAAGATTTATTCTAGCACCTGGGTGTAAAACACCTTCATGAGATTCAAATCTACAAATGCTGTTTAAATACACATTTTTATAAAAATTAAAGAATAAAATATGTTCATAGATCAGTACTAGGTTAACTGCCCTTTTGAGCAGATTTGAAACTTGCCAAGTTAGCCCATGTGAGAATCAAACGCTGAACCTTGTGTTTTTAAGGTTAACACCTTAACCATTATGTCATCCCCCCCCCCCCAGACTCTTGTGCAGTTTATTCCATTGGGATTTTGGTTGTTTATTATAGCCCCTAGTTTAGGCGGCCACGGTGGTGCAGTAGTCAGCATTGCTGCCTCACAGCAAGAGGTTCTCCGGTTCGATTCTCAGCTGGGGTGCCTTCTGTGCAGAGTCTGCATGTCCTCCTTGTGGTCGCGTGGGTTTCCTGCGGGTGCTCCGGTTTCCTCCCACAACCCAAAGACATTCTGCAGGTGGATTGGACACTGTAAATTGGCCCTAGGGGTGTGTGTGTGTGTGTGTGTGTGTGTGTGTGTGTGTGTGTGTGTGTGTGTGTGTGTGTGTGTGTGCCTTCTGTGTGGGCGCCGGGCTGGCAACTCGACACTGTAAAACTACACTAACAATCAATGTGTGGACAAGGTGATCTGCTGTGGCAACCCCTAACCGGGAAAAAGCCGAAAAGAAGAATTATAGCCTCTAGTTTGCAGTTGTCTGCAAACTTGGGCAGCCATAGTACTCATGTACTTGCCTGTTCCTCAAAGTATATGCTGAACAGGAGGGGTCATGGGACTGAGCCCTGGGGAACACCACTTGTAACCTACTGAGCCCTGGGGAACACCACTTGTAACCGGTTTCGAGTCACACCTAGCTCTCAACTCTCACCATGTGTGCTCTGTCCATAAGGCAATTGGCAACCGATGTTGTGACATAGACGTTTATGTTCAGGTTGGTGAGCTTGTCTAAACAGGTATGGCATGAAATGAGAGGCAAACATTGTAACATTTCATCTTTATTGTCCATGACAAAATAGTGGCAACAGTAGTGAGACCTAATAAAACGTGAAGTCCTGCATTAACAAGACAGCATCTTCCAAAGTTATGTATGCCCAGTTAGTAGAAACAGTCGCAGTTGTAGACATTCCAATTATCTGTGTAGCATTTAGTTGTGCCTAGTTGGCTACTCTTTGGCTGCAACTATCTTGTGTAGTTAGTCTGCAGTGAGGGAATAGGCAACGGAAAACATACCCGTGCTATCGAATGAGGAATTGCATGCATAAAACAAAGTTGTCTGCCAGGAAAAACTCACTGCTGTACTATTGGCAAGTTTTGTATGCAAGTATTGGGGCACTAAGGACACAGCAGCAGACGTGGACCCAGTTTTTGAATCCAAAACTGATATTGTGTAAGCAGTTAATGGCTGTCTGATCAGAAGCCCCTCCAGCAAGATTGTCATTTTCTGCAGTTCACACACTGTGCAGTGATAATTCAGATAATGGGCTGCTGATGAGGGCTGGGGAACCACAATTCCTTTCAAGTATGAATTGCAGGGTTTATATGTCCAGTTGTACAATAGAAGAAAAGTAATTGTACAGGCATTTGAATACCTCTTAAAAGCAAAATGCATTAGGGAATAGAAGCTTGTGTTTGGGTGAAGCTGTATGGGCATGTGAGGGCTGTTACACTGCTAATGTAAGTTTTAATACTGGTAGTTTTGGAAACTGTTCATATGAGTGTATTTCACCAGTAGACTTAAAATCGTTCTGAAAATAGGAATTCAGGAATGCATTTCTAATGCCTTAGTTCCTTAGTCCAGGGAGTGATGCATATTACCTGCCTGGGGATACCTGTTGTCTGTGTACTGATAATGCACAGATTTTCATGTTACAAGGTGACATGAAGGCATTCACCATGGGCGACAGCAGTTTCCTTGTAGATATAGTTATTGTAGTATGTAATCTATACTGTGTGTGTATATAATATATATGTGTGTGTGTGTGTGTGTGTGTGTGTGTGTGTATGTAATATATATATGTATGTGTGTGTGTGTGTGTGTGTATATATATATATATGTGTGTATGAGGCATATATATATATATGTGTACCTACCTATATAATATATATGTGTGTGTGTATATAATATATATGTGTGTGTATATATATATATATATATATATATATATATATTTTTTTTTTTTATCTGTGTACATGTATTTATACCTGTGTACATATATTTATATCTGTGTGTGTGTGTGTATATGTATATATATATATATATATATATATATATATATATATATATATATATATATATATATATATAATGCATTTGCATATGTAATATATTTGTGTTAAAGCTGAAAACAAAGATCTCTGATATATGATGAATAGTGATGTGGCTTTTTATAAGGAAAAACACAAAAAGGGTGTGTAAACAGGTATACTTATCAAAATGCAATCAGACACTGCCCACTGTCTTGCAAAAGCCTCCATGGGACATGTTGCTGTACTACATGTATTACTGTTTGCACATAGTGCTTTTCAGCATGGATCTACATCACGGTATGATCACACACTGGGCCACTGTTTTCACGTAAAAAAATTAAGAAATGCACACCAGCAAACCTGTTTTTGAAATCATGTGTAACTGTTGGCATAATGGTAAACTATAAACAAAAATGTGTACATGGGCTTTACAAGACTTCGTATAGTGAGTCAGCAGTGATTTGAGTAAGCAGAAGATACCTGAACCTTAAGCAAGTCAAAATTAGTATTTTTTGTCCATTAACTATTCAGTTTACAGCACTTAAAATATTGTGTGTATTTCAGGCAAACAGGATAGCCCAGATAAAGTAGGTAGTTTTATTTTACAAGCATGTTTCCAAATACTCTGAACTATGCATCCCTGTTTCATGACAGGAAGCCATGGTGCTGCATAAATAAGTGTCCCACTGTTAGAAAGAAAAGGCTAGAACTAGGAAACATTGGATGAGTCAAGTCCCCTGTGGTGAGGTGTCAATCAAAGCAACAACAGGTCAAATTACTTTTAGCACTTTGACAGCTTGGGAGGGGAAGTGTGAAGGGGGAGGGGAGATGATCTAATGAGCTACGGCTCAGGCATCACAAAAGAGTGCAAATTAGGATCTCTGTAAAGAAGAAGCAGTAAAACAAAGACTCCAAGTCTGTTCTTTGGCTTTGTCTCAGTTAGTTTTTTTAAGTAGGCATTTAACAGCAGTATTTTTTACTTGAAATTTACAGAATGAAAAAGCCTTGTGTATGCAGGTAAAATGAATGCAGTGACAGAAGTTTCTGAACAAAAAAGGCTGCGTGATGTAATGTGTTAAGGACAAACACTGAATTCTGGGATACATGGAGGTTTACAAAAATGTTTAACTTTCAGCAATATGCTAGACCCCATGTGGCCAGACTCTTAAATTACATATAAAAATATTTAAAAACTTGTAAAGAGTCCCACAGTGGTGTTAAAATATTGAAAACATCTAAACATGATGAAATAAACATGTTTTTTTAGTCTGTGCATGCGGTTCTCCTTTAATGAAGGCAAAAAAACTATAGCATAATAGCTATCTGAATAACCATGTCAAGAAATTCTGAACAGCCATTTAAAAATCTTGCATCCTGGCCATAAATTCAACCATAACCCCTTTCCCAATAAGTTATCACTTGAAACGACAATGCTACTCAACTCTTATTTCATAGGTAGTGTAGCATCTGTAACCAAGGATTCCTCAACATCTAATCCCAACCCTGCTCGGTGGCCACATGTCATCACATCTGCTGCACCTTCAA
>NC_056728.1:375200602-375223771 GCF_019279795.1 Protopterus annectens | reverse complement strand
AAACTTCCTTCCCAAAAGGGTTTGAGAATACCACTGAAAAAACTTCTTTCCTCTTCAGACCAGCCTGACCAGACAGCTGTGCAAAAGCAAGAAATATTGCCAGTGCCATATTTCTGGGACAGATTCCAAAGCTAGGAATGTGCCTTTCCAAAGGGGTGCTCAGTTTGAGAATACCACTGAAGAAACTTCTTTCCTCTTCAGACCAGCCTGACCAGACAGCAGTGCAAAAGCAAGAAATATTGCCAGAGCCATATTTCAGGAACAGATTCCAAAGCTAAAAATGTGCCTTTCCAAAGGAGTGCTCAGTTTGAGAATACCACTGATGAACCTTCATTTATCTTCAGACCAGCCTGACCAGACAGCAGTGCAAAAGCAAGAAATATTGCCAGTGCCATATTTCAGGGACAGATTCCAAAGCTAGAAATGTGCCTTTCCAAAGGAGTGCTCAGTTTGAGAATACCACTGATGAACCTTCTTTTATCTTCAGACCAGCCTGACCAGACAGCTGTGCAAAAGCAAGAAATATTGCCAGTGCCATATTTCAGGGACAGATTCCAAAGTTAGAAATGTGCCTTTCCAAAGGGGTGCTCAGTTTGAGAATACCACTGAAGAAACTTCTTTCCTCTTCAGACCAGCCTGACCAGACAGCAGTGCAAAAGCAAGAAATATTGCCAGTGCCATATTTCAGGGACAGATTCCAAAGCTAAAAATGTGCCTTTCCAAAGGAGTGCTCAGTTTGAGAATACCACTGATGAACCTTCATTTATCTTCAGACCAGCCTGACCAGACAGCAGTGCAAAAGCAAGAAATATTGCCAGTGCCATATTTCAGGAACAGATTCCAAAGCTAAAATGTGCCTTTCCAAAGGAGTGTTTAGTTTGAGAATACCACTGAAGAAACTTCTTTCCTCTTCAGACAACCCTGACCAGACAGCTGTGCAAAAGCAAGAAATATTGCCAGTGCCATATTTCAGGGACAGATTCCAAAGCTAGAAATGTGCCTTTCCAAAGGGGTGCTCAGTTTGAGAATACCACTGATGAACCTTCTTTCATCTTCAGACCAGCCTGACCAGATGTAGCATGTCTTGAATAATTTCAGGGACAGATTCAAAAGCTAGAAACAGAAGAATACATGAGCGCTTTGGACAACATATTATATGGGCATTAAGGACATGATGGAAGACATGGACATCTTTAGGAAACCGGCAAAATCACAGGTATGATCTCATAGAAATTGAAGGGTTCGTACCTGTTAACTTTTTTGTTTTACAAATAAACTTTGATGTTAAACTAAGATGTTAGATTTCACTGTTTTTTAAGAATTTGAATGGGATTGAATTTTAGGACAAATATTATGCATTTATTACATTTATTCATTGTTCATATTCACCTACAATACAGCCAGGGGGTTGACTTTGGTCGCCCGCGGCAGCGATACAGTTAACTATATGATATATTTTACATGCGGCCCCCAGACAACTTCTGTTGACTCAATGCAGCCCCTGCAAGTGAAAAGGTTGGACACCCCTGCTCTAGAGAGAAGAGGAATGAAGGTCAGCTGGACTAAGACAGAATATATGTGTGTGAATGAGAGGGAGGATAGAGGAATGGTGAGGATGCAGGGAGTAGAGGTGGCGAAGGTGGATGAGTTTAAGTACTTGGGATCAACAGTTCAGAATAATGGTGAGTGTGGAAGAGAGGTGAAGAAGAGAGTATAGGCAGGATGGAGTGGGTGGAGAAGAGTGTCAGGAGTGATTTGTGACAGATGAGTACCAGTAAGAGTGAAAGGGAAGGTCTACAAGAGGGTAGTGAGACCAGCTATGTTATATGGGTATGAGACAGTGGCATTGACAAAAAGGCAGGAGTCAGAGCTTGACGTGGCAGAGCTGAAGATGTTAAGATTTGCACTGGGTGTGACAAGGATGGACAGGATTAGGAATAAGTATATTAGAGGGTCAGCCCAGGTTGGAAGGTTTGGAGACAAAGCCAGAGAGGCAAGATTACGTTGGTTTGGACATGTGCTGAAGAGGGATGCAGAGTATATTGGAAAAAAGATGCTAAGGATGAAGCTGCCAGGTAACAGGAAAAGAGGGAGCCCTAAGATAAGGTTTATGGATGTGGTGAGAGAAGACATGCAGGTGGTTGGTGTGACAGAGCAAGATGCAGAGGACAGGAAGAAATGGAAACAGTTGATCTGCTGTGGCGACCCCTAACGGGAAAAGCCGAAAGAAGAAGAAGAAGAAGAAGAAGAAGACTTGCTATAACATTGGTGGTCTTTTTGAATGTGTAGACATTATTCAGGACCAATTTGGTATGAACTCCAAATGTGGCAACTGTAGCCAATGTATATTTATATGTGAAGGTCCAAGTAGTGTTATTTCAGACTATCCTAAAGTGATTGCTTATAAATGGAAATACAACTGCAATACAAAAGGTTGTGCATATTGCATCTTGCTTTAGTTTTTATGTTGGCAAAATGGAGAGAATGTTGAAAAAAAAACATATTTATGAGTATATCAGTAACATTCACTGTGATGTTGTAAATACTCTCTGAAGCCATTCTAATACTTGTCATAATTTTAAAAAGTTTGTATTTTTTGTTTTGGAAAAAGGTTCCTGAAGATGTAAGGGAAGGCGATTGAGATAATTTATTATTATATAATGAACTGTATTGGCAAATTCTGTTGGCAAGTGATTTTTTACCTGTCCTTAATGAGAATGTGTCAATGGCACCTGTTCAAATGAGGTCTGATTGCTTCCTCTTAGATTATTGGAGGTTCTATACATGTGATTTACTATTTAAAGAGGGTGTTTTTCTTGGCTTGTTATTTTCTGATAAGTTTCTTTGCATGGAACAAAATTGCTAAAATTATTATATATATTAAGTCCTATGGAATACGTTCTTGTGTGTGATGTAAAATTAGTTTTTATAACATTCAGAACTGATTAAGAAATATATCTTCAACTCAGTACAGAAAAGAATAAAGTCACTTAAGACATAGGCAAACATACATTTATATAAAAGAAAACAAACCATGCTAACATATTCACAGTTACAAGCATTATGCATTACATACATTCCTTTATACAATTATCATCAATCCAAAATTACATAAATTGATCAATTCCTGCCTTCCCTTAAAACTCACTTTTCCTCTAAAGCATTATTCTGCATGCATTGTTCCCAAAATTTCCATTTTTTCATGTAATTTGCTCCTAGAATTTTCTACGAATCCCACTTCCAGTTCTTTTATCTCTGTTACAATATTCAATACTTCAAATACAGTTGGTCTAGACTTTGATTTTCTTTTTTTGGTAATTGCTTATTTGAATTTTACTTAACAAGGCTGTACTATGTCTAGGCAATTCAGATCCTGTATCCCACCTCAAAAAAAATTCTTTGTTATACCCATTTGCTCACCCAATATTTATGACAGAGTACTCAGTATCAAGCTTTTAAAGTCTGCCAACTCATTACACTCACAAAATATGTTTTCATTTACTTCTTTCTTCCAACAACCAGCATTTGTCATCTACCTGAAAAATTATTTAGAGTCTGCTTGGGGTATAACAATACCTATGCAAATATTTCCAAGCAAAAATCCTAAACCTTGTAGATTTTGTTGCATATTTGGGAGCCATACATATGTCCTCCCAATGTTTCTTGTGAATTGCTTATCCAATCTCTCTATTCAGTCTCACCTCCTCTGATTGATTCTTATAGTTATTGCACAGTATTTTATATGACCTACTATTTATCCCTTTTTAACAGCAGATTCTGTTCTATATTCAATTAAAAACTCTACCAGTGCATGTCTTTCATTTAGGATTCCCCTAGCCTTTTCTCTTTGCCTATGATATCAAGCCCTGATAGGGAAGGTAGTCTCTAGTCTGCAGTCCAAATGTTTTCTTAGCTTCTAGCCATGCCAGCCTCCTGTTGCTTATTCCTGTACCCCTAATTGCAGTAATCCCTATCAGAAAAATCTCCATTCTCCATTCACATGCTGTCTTAGTTACTGGAATAATTTCTGCCACTTGATGAATATAATATATATTTTTTAATTTCAACAAATCTTTGGGTTTCTATTACCATGATGGGAATGGACCCTATTCCTAAGTAAAAGTACAATTAAAGTTCATGAAATTAGTATTGTTTCAGTCTTGATGTCTCCCAGAAGTGCTCTTCGCAGTACTCGCAATATGCCCAGTAATGACTCCTTCTGGAATTCGTATGGAGTTACATGTATTGGTAAGATATCTAAATAAGATTGTAGATTCTTTTTATAAGACCCGTTGCTCCTACTACTATTGGAACTGTCTGGGTATCTTTCTTCTACATTGCTGTCATTTCTCCCTGCAAATCTTGATATTTTATGACTCTGTGTCTCTCTGTATGCAAGACGTAGTCACTAGGTGTGATGATTTCAATGATCAATGTTATTTTTGTCTTGTTTTCATGGACCACTATATCTGGTTTTCTTGCATCTATCTTTTGAATTGTTAGTAATGGGTGATCCCATGTGATGTAGACTTCATCATTTTCTATGATGCTTTGTGGCTCATGTTTCCAGTGCTTTTCAGCTACTTCAGTACCATAATGTTTACACAATCCCCAGTGCAACAGTCTTGCCATATTGTTATGTCTTTCAGTATACAGTCCTTCTGCCATTAGTATGTGACAACCAGCAACAAGATGTGCAACTGTTTCCAGTTCTGTTTTACAAAACCTACATTTGTCTGTTTCTCCCACATGTTCAATGGACTTTGTAAACCAAAGTGTATGTAGCCCACTATCTTGTGCCGCCAATATTAACCTTTCATCTTTTGGTTTGAATTTGCCTCTCTTTAACTATTCCTGCTTTTCATCCTGATCAACATGAAGTTCTATACTTGTAACTATATTTATGCATTGTCCACATTTCTTGCCTTTTCATCTGATCCTTCACCATAAATATTTTCTTTTGTTTTTTGGCACATTCAGTTGCTGCCTGATTTTTATCTACTTCTGGTTTGATATCTATTCCTGTTTGATGCCGATATGCTTCTGCTAGACTAAACAGGGAAATCATCTTAGATTTACTCTCCTCATGTTTCAAAACTTTCACTATGTTTCAGTCTTGTGAGGTCAGCAGATATGTGTGCAGTTCCACGATTGCAGATGTATACATGTAATCAATTTCAAGGAGGCCCATACCGCCTTCAGAATGGAGAATATATAATCTTGGTATGCACTGATTTTTATAAATCATTTGGTGAGCATGAAGCATCCTTCTTGTTCTCCTGTCTTATCTATCCAACATGTTTTGGGGCCAGTCAGTCACTCCAAAACTGTAAGTTAGGACAGGAAGAGCAAATTGGTTTATAGCTTGAATTTTGTTCCTAGATGTCAACACTGTTTTCAGGATTAATTTAAGTTTTCTAAAATATTGCTTACTAAGTTTTATTCACATTTGTTCATGTTTTATTGCTGATCCTTCATCAATTCCCAAATATTTATACACTCCCTCTTGCTGAAGTTCTTTTATATCACATTCTTGTCCCAAACTGATGTTTTCTTGGTGCTGCATTTTATCTGCTTTAAAGGTTGCTTTTGCACATTTATCAAGACCAACTGACATTCCTATATCATCTGAAAAAGTTTTGACTACTTGCAGCTGTGCTTTCAGTTCCTCATCTGATGAGCTGTACAGTTTTAAATTATAAACAAAGAGAAGATACGTCTTTGCACTTTGTTGTTTTCTAGGAGCCAAATTACAGCCATGGCCTAAGCTGTTGAGTTGACAGCTTAATGGGTTAAGGGCAAGACAAAAGCAGTGACAGCAGAGTCACCCTGCAATATCCCCCATTTGAATTTTTATACTTAGAATAATAATGTGTCCTTTATCATGGCTTCATTGCAAAATGCTCTGCCACTGTTTCATGGTCACTGTAATGTAATTGATCAGTGTAGGGTTATGTTATACATTTTTCAACACACTTTTATCCATGAATGTGGGATACTATCAAATGCTTTTTTGTAGTCAATCCATGCCATACTTAGATTCTTCCCCTTTTTACAGTTCTCCATTATAACTATTTTAGTAACAGATGATCCTTTGTTCCATATGACGTTCTTCTATTACCCTTTTGTTCTATTGGCATGACTGAATTTTCTTCTAAATGACTATAGACTTTGTCGTCATCAATTTCAGTGTATAGTTTATATGTTGTCGGGAGGCAAGTTATTGGTCTATAATTTTTAGGATAACTTGTAGGTTCACTCTTAATTAGGAACATTGTTTTCCCTGTTGTTAACCAGGTTGGTGTCTGTTCAGGGTGTACATATAAATAGTTCTTACTCGTGGCTAAATCTTCATGCAAAGAGGTTAATACTTTTACCCAGAAGTTAGGTACTGCATCTGGGCTTGAGTTTTCCAGTTGGACGCTTTTCTTAACTTTATCTCAATCTCTCTGTCTGTTACTTCATCCCATTTCATATCCTGTACAGTTGAACTTCTTATTCTTTCTTTTACTTTTTCTATCCATTTAGCATCTTTGTTATGTTCCACAGGATCTTCACAGATATTTCTCCAAAATGTATCTAGTTCTTATTTTTTGGGTGGTCTTTAATTCCTTTTGCCCTGTTTCCAATTCTCTATAGAACTTTTTGGGGTCATCAATAAATTTCTTTGTTTGTACTTTTCCTTTATATTTATCTGTGTATCTTCTAAGTTTTCTGCCTGTGCTGAGATTTTTAGTTTATTATTTGCAATACTGCAAGACAGATCCTGATCTGTTATAATACTGTGCATTGCTTTAATCACATTTATCTTTCTGAGTATCTTTGTTGATCTGTTCCCTCTTCTATACTCTTCTAACAGTGACACTTTTTGTCTTAATTGCTTTATAGTTTTCTTTATTTAATACTTCCATGATGGTATTCAATTTCTCCCCTTACTTTCCCTTACTACCCTGGGTTCTTGTGGTAGAATTTTATCTGTTATTAATTTAGTTGCACAGTAATATATCCTGTTTACTTCTGTTATATTGAATGGATCTCTATGGACAGTCCTAATTGCTGTGTTCATTTGTTTTATCAAACTTCTGACTTTTTGGGTTTTACTGACCTTCTGCAGTTATTTCTTTCATTGATCTTAATATAGCCATGATCTACCTCTATTAAATTAAGCAACTTTTCCCTTAGCTCATTTTCTTGTAAACTGGGGGCACATTTTTATTCTCCATTTCCTGTGGGCATTCCATAGAGAGTTCTATAGCATCTTCCAATGGCACATTCTCTTCAATTTCATCCTGTGTCATCCGTTGCTCTGTCATATGGAACTCACTGACCTATCACTCCTCAACGTTGACTGTGTTAGAGTTGCAACAGTTTCCTGTTCCTTCCCTTGCTGTCCAGCTTCAAGTGAATGTTTATACTGGTTTCCTGTGAAAGGCTCCAAAATATCTTTATATGGCAACTGTCCAGTTGCTTCCCATTCCACTGGTTTCTCCTTAATTTGGATGTCTATTGCTCTATCCTGCTGTGTTGCTTTCTGAGTTAGATTTTCTACACTGAATCCTTTATTTTGCAGGTTCTCCATAACCTCAGTTTCTATTTCTTCAACTTTTCCATTACTAATGTTCTTTTCTGCTTTTTTTCTTTGTCTTCTTATTTTTGTGTTGTAAAGTTTTCCATGTCTGGATTTCTTTGCCTGTGTTTCTCTTCAAATATATTTAGTGCTGTTCTTTTTGTATTGATTAATTTTACTTTTTTCTTTGCATAAATATTACACCATATTAAATCTCTTTTTCTTTCTCATGTCCATAGTTCTTCTTCAGATGTCGCCTGATCTTCCTGTTTCTTCTTACTTTGGGGACTTGTTCCATCATGCTGTGATGCAACCTGTGTTAGACCTTCTACACCAAATCCTTCACTTTGCAAGCATTCCATAATTTCAGCTTCTATTTTTTTTAACTTCTACTTTACTAATCTTCTTTTCTACATTCTATCTTTGTGATATTGTTTTTAATATTCTGTGTGGCCGTTGTTATTCTCCTTAAGGATCTGCATCCCAAATCCCACTCTCTCCTTGTTTCTTGATTTTCCCCTGCTTCATTATCATCTTTTTCCACTTTGAGTCATTGCCTTCTACTTGTATGTATACAAGCCTTAACTGTGTAGCTCCAAAATATCCCTTTAAATCAGGTAACTCTAATCTATCTTGTTCTATTGGAATGATCAACTTATCCCACTTGAACCACACCTTTTCCACCTTCCAGATAAAACCCTTCAACTCTTTATTAATTACTGTCCACAACTTCTCTTCTGGGTGAAAAAAATTACTATTCTTTTTACGCATATCTATGTCATAATAAGTCAAGTGTAACATATTTATAACATGCCCTGCAATCTCAGTCCACTGTCATTTGTAACTGTTTCTTCTCTACATTCTCTAACTGTTTTATATCTTAGTTATTTCATTTTAACTAGGGTATAACACTGGTCTCTTTGAACCATTTACAGGTTCAGCCCATGTGAAAGAAAAAAGGGTTTGTAAAACAGGAGAAAAAAGTTTACAAAATATAATGTACAATGTTAGATTTCTTTATGATTAACAAATATTAAGTTAAAAACTATAAAATTAGAATTTGGAGTAGAATACATAAAGAGGTGCAAATTGGATTTCAATAAAATATTAAATTATTAAATTATTATTACCCTGAATAACATTATTTGAAATACATTGTCACAAAATACATGCCTGTATTAAGAAGCTATAAAGAAATTCTTAAACTAGTTGTATAATTTACTGTATAGCATTTCCCCCAGCATCCACTGAAATTGAACAATGACCAGTCAGACCATTCTAGTTGACAAACATATATGCATAAATCAATAAATAACTATTATGAATAACAAATGCTGCATAAAACTTTTTATTTTATATTAGAACATGGAAGTTGTCAAAAAGGAAGCAATTAGAGGCAAGGAAAGGAACTGCCATGGTCAAGGCTGGCTACCAGTGATTATTGTGATCTCCGGCCACAGACTGAAGATGTGATTAGAATGGAGAGAGGGTTTGCTATTCTTAGTCAGCTGATGCCCAAGGCTTAATAAAAATGTTGTTAGAAGAGGAACAAGATGGTTCCAGCAGTATCACTAAACAAGCCACAAAGCAGATAATGAGTTCCTGTTGAGGAGGAAGTAAGAATGACCAAGATAATGGCTCTAGGCAAGACCCAGCTCACTTAGCTGACCACACAGCCTTCAATATACCTGGCTAATAAGGTTCAAAGTCCTCAGACTGCAAGAACAATGAGCTGTGGATCAAAGAATCCATGTAGAAATTGAGGAGGGGATGAGCACAAGTGCTTCACAACTCTCTAGATTTCCCCGGAATACCTAGATTTATGCCTCAAATTGTTGGTCTTTTCCTCATAAGATCTTTGGTTTTCTGGCAAATAAATGATGATTGAAATCACTAAATGATTGCATAAATTTATGTTTCAGACTCCATATCCTTCAGAAAAATACACACTAGTGCAAAATCTATTATTCTAGCAATTTCCTAAGCTTATAAGACCTATATTTAGATTTGTCCCTGATGTTGGCCTTTGTTCCCTCACATATTTTGGATTTGTTCCAGTTTCTTGCTCTAAGAGGTTGAGGTATGATGCTTCAGTAGCAAGTGATCCTCAATGATAACAACATCATTGGTGCCACCCTCTGTCTGTAATCTATGACATCAATAACCAAGAAGACAAGATTCTAGGCAGGTAAATATGCAAGAAAGGATTGTGGATATCATTTTATGAAGACCAAAAGGAATGATTTTAGCAGAAAAGAAATGAGTGGGAGAGAATGGTTTCATGCTAAAAAAACTTCTGAAGATGTCTACCAATTCACACAGCTGTATCTTACTACATCTAATCGGTGCCTGAATTGGACCGTCTGTGCTGGAAACTTCTACAACAGCTACACTGCTTGCCTGCTCTGCATACAGTTATACCCCTGTAAGAAAGACAGTATTATAGCAGGCACATATCTGTACATGGAGACTCATAACAAACAGCTGCATTAAGCTGTTATAATAATCATAAACCTGTGTTCAAGTGTTCCACTTTTAAAGAACATTTGTAAAAATACTCAGACTAAAGCAGATTCCTAACATGTTTGATTACTCATGTATGCATTCTTAGGCATTAAGTTTATCATCCTTGTAGCTTGCAAAGATAATTAATAATTGCTCTCAAATTAAGCCATCCAGGGAAAAAAAATCATCTCCTTAAGTTATTTACATCTGTGTTCCTCAAACTTACCTTTGTCACATGCATTTATACTGAAACTGCAGAATGTTAGGATGTTTATCAAACTAGTGAGTACTGTACATAGGTATCCCAAATATTTCTCTGACAAGATTTAGGTGCTAATAAACATATCCCTCACTTTAAAACTTTCAGTGCACAATAAGCAGAAAGCTGAATTTCATTAGGCTGATCGAAGTGATAGTTAATGAGGTAACATCATCAATCTGAAGCCCACAGTGCATAAGAATAAAATCTGAAACTTGATAATTCTTTATATTTTATAGCTTGGGATGATAAATAAACATGACAAGGACAGTATTAATGATCTCTCTGTGGGGGCAACTTATATTTACTTCATGTATAACAAATGGATTTGCCTTCAAGGCTGACCACAGGCTGAATGCAGTTAAGTGAAGCCACCTAATAAGAAAGTAAAGCTCCTAGATCATTATGGTCTGTACAAAGCTAAAACAATTGATTGCCCAGCACAAGACATGCAGGGTCACTGCAGGTGTATCTGACAGGCTTAGGTTTTGGATTATGATAATAATGCAGGTGTTTAGTCTGTGTTCTTGTGTAGATAGAAACACACATATGCACAGATATTATATATATATATATCTATATATGTGGGTGTGTGTGTGTGTGTGTGTGTGTGCGTGCGCGTGTGTGTGTGTATGAGAGTATCATCATTTGTTGATTATAATTGTTTCACAGTCAGCCTGCTTCAGTAATCCACAACCAAGTGAATCCCCAAAATAAGCTTTAAAATGGATCTGGCAAGAGGGACAGGTCTGATAGTACACACACACACGCATACACACACACACACACACACACACACACGTGCACACACACACGTACACACACACTTGCACACACACACACATGCTTGCACATGTTTATTTAGGGGGTTGTATAAATAACAAGTTGTTGTTTTGTGTCTTTCGGCTTTTCCCGGTTAGGGGTCGCCACAGCGGAACTCCGGTCCGCTAATGATTGGCAGTAGATTTTTACGTGCTGAGTTGCTAGCCCTGACGCACAACCTTCAACGAAGGTATGCCCATTCAAGCATGTCTCCACACAGAAGATGCTCTAGCTAGTTTTTTTATACTGATGGATACATGTAGCCAGGTGTACCTCTGGACTGAAGGCAAACTTAGAGAAAGTAGACAGCATCAAAGGTTTAACGGGATTTGTGAACAATATAAATAATCTGAAATAAAAAAGTGTGGATAACTGCAGATTCAAAACAAAGAAATGATGCAATACTGCAATGAATTGTCAAGTTAGACAGTATAGTGAAGCTCAGGAGTTTCATTATGTTGCCTAACAAGCTCGGTAGCACTACTGCTGGCCATATACATTTCTGAGGTAATGGGATGGATTCCTAAAGAAATGTTTCATGATATAGCAGCAGGTCATTATGTAGCACCCAAGCCCAATGACTCTTTGAAATGTGTGTTTTTGGCACCCTAGAAGTAATCATTGTACAGTACCTGAGCCTACTGACTGTTTGTGACATCCCAGAAGTAATCATTGTGTAGTACCTGAGCCTACTGACTGTTTGTGGCATCCTAGAAGTAATTATTGTGTGTTACCTGAGCCTACTGACTGTTTGTGGCATCCTAGAAACAATCATTGTATGGTACCTGAGCCTACTGACTGTTTGTGGCATCCTAGAAGTAATCATTGTGTGGTACCTGAACTTACTGAGTCTTTGAAGAATATGTTTTGAGCTACCCAAGCCAACCCCTTCATTCTATTGGTGGCAGTTGGTCCTTGAAGTATGTCATATGTGGAATCTGAGTCGACCTCCGGTCATACTACTTTATTTTCAGCCCCTACCTGTTGTTATTATACAGAACGTATGCATTGCTCCCTTACTACTGTAATCGTGTGCTGTTCCAAGCTGTAATTCTGTACTGTTCTTGGATCTTGCTGTGTTTAATTTCATCTAGCTCTGAAGGCCTCATGCTGCTGTTATTATACTGAATCTATGTGTTGATCATAGGTTCATAGGTTCATAGGTTTATACTAGGCTATCTGCCCTAAGGCATTTATAAAGCCCTAGCAAGTGTGTGTGGCTTCATACCCCCTGTATTAAAAAAAAAGCCTTACTAGTTTGTTGTGCCTGTTGTCCAGCAGCACAGAGACAATTCCTGGGGTAAACCTATGATCTCCCATCCACAGGACTAGTTCTCTTGAACAGAGTGAACAGAGTCAGCCTGTGCTCTGCCTCCTCACATGGACCGATTTTATTCCACAGCATAGATAAATCTATCCCTATCCCTCATCCGTCCCTATCCGTATATTATTTTATAGTTTGCTAAGGCTTAAGTGGTGGCTTTGGTGGGGTTGGGGGGGATTTGGAGGGGAGGTTGTGCATGTCCATTTCTCTCCGGTTGGGGTGACCCTTGTATGTCAGGCACATGTCTGGGCAGCTGCAGGTGGTATGACTGAATAGAGCTGGAGTTTCAGCATTCTTGGCAGCATATTTGAGTCCTTGGAGTCCCTATCCTTTTGGTGAGGAACTTTGGGGTCTCCACCAAGCTGTAGTGAGATGTGGGGTGATTATTGCATGGGGGGTTGAATTGGTCTTTTAAGTGAAGATAAGTGGTCTGACAGGTAACAATGACCTGAATCATGAGATCTGATGTGAATCCCTCTATGATCTTGGAAAGGTGTAAGAAAACTTTCTAACCACTTGTGCAATGTGTGGTCCCAAAAAAGGGGTCTGTCAACCTGGGTCCCCAGGTCCCTGATTCTTGGATGTAGCTAGTGGATTGGTAGCTATGGGTTACCTTGTTTTACCTTGTTTTCCCTTTTCCGGTATGGGTATTTAATTTTCGTTTTTTAGGCAGGCCATGGCTCTGGCACCAGCTATCTGTTTCCGTGAGTCCCTTCTGAAGATTATCCATTCCTATGCCAAACCACTATGCTTCCAGTTTGCAGTCGCCTTCAAACTTGTCAGCCCTCCCAAACCCTGTACGGCCTGCCTGTAGATGAAGTGGATGCCAAACAGGAGGACCCAAGGACCTGGGACACACTCACCACTTGTGAGGTCTGACTGTGGCTGTAATAGCCGCCCCTGTGGGTGAACCCTGTGGTTCTTTCAGTTTGCAAGCCATCTTGTGACATATGGGTTTGCCCATTTGGGCTTGCTGGGGTTTAGGGTTAAGGTGGGCTTCTTTGGTGTATCATGTCGCTGCTTGGTGACTGGTCAGGGTAGGCTGTATGGACCATGGTTACTGTTTGATGGTGTTGGAGCTGGGTCGGGTCAGTCAACCAAACCAAGTTTGAATGGGTCCAATGTGACAAAGTCCTGATCATCTTGCAATGGAGCAATGTCTTCCCCCTCTTATCTTCTACTGCCTCCATTACTTGTACCAAACTGTAGTGATAACCTCCTTTTAGATTAGACTGCATTACATAATTTAAGTATAATATAGTATAAATAAGTTATGGCATCAGTTTTAGCACATTTCTTGCCTGACCTAGTACATCTCTTCCAGAGGCTGATTTATCTGTCTAATATATCTTCACCATCTGCTGACTAAGTTGGTTCAATATATCATTCTTGTTCTCGGTAACTCATCACATCTAGCAAACATGGAAGATCCTATTTACCTTTGTCACTTATGTTGAAAATTGGTATTCTAAGGCAATGTAGGAAATGCCTACTTATCACTGACAACCTGTGATGCCCACCACTGCTGCCAATATGTGATGGGCACCATTATGTTTTGTGCCCACACTGAGCCAGTAATCAAGGAGCCTGAATCCTCACCACTGACACTGGAGAGGGATGTGCACTTGGAATACAAATGGGTACCCTCTGTATTTCCAGATGCAGACCTCTCTGCATCAAGTACAATTTCACTTTAGAACACACAGAGAACACACTCAGCCCTGGGTCTGGATGTCTCTTTATCTGTCTCTCTCCAGGTCCCCAAATAAGACTCCCCACTGGTACAACTGTAGGCTAGGTCCTCAGCCGAGTGTCCAAGCCAAGTCCTCCAGCACCCTCTATCTAAACCCAGTGCTTCGTGTCCCTGCCCCAAGGACACACACAAACTTTGAGAGATTTGATTTACACACACACACACACACACACACACACACACACACACACACACACACACACACACACACACACACACACACACACACACACACACACACCTGGGAAAGGCTGGCACAGGTCTACTAGCTATGCTGCCTTCTGCCCAGACTATAAGGTAGTTACCACTCCCACCAGACACTTCACAATCAGCTACTCTAAGGCACTTAACAAAGGGTGTCCAATTATATCGTGCAATATTAATACTAATACCAAGGTAGTAGTTCAGCAAGATGGCTATGCCTTCTGGAGTGGACCACACAGTGTCACCAAATAAATATAAGTACTTTCAAAGATTAGATATTTTCTACAAGAGCCAGCTATGATAGAAGTTTTAAATATGTTTAATAATAAATAATAAATGAACATGCAAATACTGAATATATATTCACAGTCAACCACAGAGTTCAAATCCCAGAAAATATTGAAATTAACATTGAAGGACAAACTCAAACAAATAAGGAAAAACACTCTCTAAACTAATCTTCACTATATTCCCGATTGAATCTAAAATAATTTTACTGTTCCCTAGTTAAGTTACTTACTTGGGCAAGGCAAGATGAAATGCATGAGCAGTCTTTCTAGTCAGGCTCCAAAAACATAATACTCTATATTCTGAGATTACTCCCTGTAAAATATAATATTCAAGTTGACTTGCAGAATGACCTGATCTGGTCAACTGAGTCTAGGTTCTCACAGTATTTCCTTTTGAAGTTTGAGACATGACTTTAGCAGACTGTGACAATACACATTTAGAGCTTTTATGGCAATGCCTAGGAGCTAGAGACATTTATATCACTTCCCCCCTTCTTTACAAAAGCTAACAGATAATGGCTGCTCTCAGACCTAGTGTCTCCTGTCCTACTCAGCATTGTGGGGTACCATTTAATGATTTAATAGCTCATTTACATTTCCCTTATTTTTATTAAAATAAGCCAGCTGATTAACCATTGCTGGGCCAGCACCCTCTATTAAAACATTTACATTTAATTCAGATACTATAATACATGTACATTTCTCTTTATTTCAGCAGGATGCACTGTTGATATATTTTAACACAATTAACACAAGCAGAGCTCACAAATACATTTTCAGCACAATCATCTGTACAGATCAGTTTGATATACTAATGACATACAATTGTTTACAAAATTCCAGCTAGCTGTGCTGGCACAAGTCATACATCCACTGCCCTATTTCACCCTGGAATGGCTAGCAGTACCTCCTATCATCACAAAGCCATCTATTGCTGGACCAACTTGACATGATTTGTGAGAGATGAAATTATCTATATAATCTTGAAGCCACCCTCTCATTTGCATATATGCTCAGTAAACAATACATAAATTCACTCATATCTTTACAAGATCACTGTAAACCAACATATCCTGATGTTATGAAAGATCACTACTCGAGTCTCCAAAAGCCTCAACAGCATTCTACAAATACAAAACACCATATTCACATACCTCATTGAGTTACCAGACTAAGGACTTCAAGCCTTCCACTGCCACTAAGTCTGCTCATCCAAGAAGAAATGCCCTTAGTAAATGGTGACTCTGTAGTCAGGCACACTGACGGAAATTCATCAGTTATTTCAACTATCAGTCCCTTTCACAATATTAGTAAAATAAGTTATTCTTTTCTATGGAGGACAGTTTTGTTTTAATCAAAATGGTTGTTTTATCCAAAATACTACATATTATACAGATAACTTCTTTAGTTTCTTCTAACTAACCTATTAAACCCAACAAACCTAGAATAGCTTTGAGATATCATGTAAGATAATGTAAAGATGTCAGAATAGTATGTCCTGACCTAGGAACTTATGCTATAGCTTCAATTATTGAAACAGTAGTTTTATGGGTAAATTTTTGATTATTTAGCCAGTTGGAGAAAACTGCATGAAACCATTTAGTTAAATAAAGAAAAATATCACTATACAACATATACAAATCTTGAATAATAATATTTAAAGAAATATTTATTTTAAATTACCAATAATCCAAAATAGGTTTGTAGGTAAGTATTATGCTAGCTGCCCTTGCAGGCTAATTTAAGCTTAGCAATTTCTGTTCAAAGATGAAAATAAAATCCTGTACCTTGTGTCTCTTAGGTTAACACTTTAACAATGGTACCAACCCCCAACCCTCTGAACAGCTTCTACTTATATAACAGATTCTGCTTGTATAACTAGCATATTAAAAACATTTGGAAATCTTATATTTAAGTATCTGACGATAAAAGCATGTTACTGATACATTACTTCCTATAACATTTACAACATAATTTATTTATTGTCTGGAATTTTGAAATATGCTTAGATTAAAAACAGAACTGTTTTCTTTTGAGTAAAATGTTTTAAGAGAGACAAAAGTGCATAACAATATTTAATGAGTAAAAATGATCTGGATATGGAAAATTCACTTATAGTACAAATCAGCAGACAATTGTTAATCTATGAAGATGATTTAATGTCAAATATAATTAAAAATAGTTCCATTCATTCTTGATTTTCTAAATTATCTTGAAAAAAATGATGGGATAAGAAGGTTGTACTTATCCAAACTAAATACAAATATACATTTTGTATCAAAAATAACAGTTGGAATTATGCTTTCCAAATGAGTGGTTCAGCTTTAACTACAATAGATAAAAATGATTTTAATAGCTTCAAAAAACTACACTGCCTTTATTTTGGAGATTATTCTTTTGGAAATTAAACACAGATCAAACTAAAAGGAAGGTACTGGCTGTTGGAAGTGAGGTCATTAATCAAAGCAGATTAGCAGCATGTGATTCATGACTGCAAAGTTCTACAATCTTTTCATATTAACTAAACATTTGGTGTTGCTTAATGCTCGAATTCCCAGAAGTGTACTCAGGTGTCAGTTCCACATTCTCTAGAGCTTATTAACAATAGCCAGGAAATTACAGAATTTATCAATACTGTTACTATTGTGTGTCACGAAAATATGTCTACTATTAAGAAGAAAACAAAATAATCAGAGACTATAATTAATGGATAAAACCAAACTTATTAACAGAGAAATATTATAGCAATAACCCACGCCTGGGTGTGGGTAATGCTGGATTTACCCACGGTTGGTGTGGTTTGGTCACGAGGGCGAAGCCAACAGTGGGTAAATCCAGCATTACCCACACTCAGAAGTGGGTTATTGCTATTATACAATGACATTATTTAAGGAAAAAAAAAAATACTTTTCTTAAATAATGGCATTGTATAATGCCTCCTTGCTGCCCTTCCGCATCTGTCTGGTATTCTGCAGCAGTTCTGATGCACTGCGCATGCATATGCCCACGCAGTACATCAGAGCTGTGGGCAAAAGCAACGGAGAAAGCAAGATCTCCGTTGCTTTTTACAAACTGTTTCGCTATGTTAAATGGGTTTAACATAGCGAGACAGCTTTAAAAAAAAGCAACGGAGAATCTCCGTTGCTTTTTTTAAAGCTGTCTTGCTATGTTAAACTCGTTTAACATAGTGAGACAGTGTGAAGCAACGGAGATCTTGCGTTCTCCTTTGCTGTAAAAAAAAGTAATGGAAAAAGTCCAGGCGACCAGACCTTTCTCCATTACTATAACTCAGATTTACAACATACACGCTGTCCAATCAGCGTGCACATTTTTGAATATTAATGGGGGGTCGTTGTATAATACTCTATTTTATATGATCAGTTTATGGCTATTTAATGAATTTTAATATATATATATATATATATATATATATATATATATATATATATATATATATATATCAATAATTAATATTGTATAAAACATTATTTGTTTTATTATGTCAATGTGTTTGTTCCTGTATATAAAATTTCAAGAAAAAGTACTCAGAAAAGAAAAAAAAAAAACATTTCTTTATATGTGTGAACAAAAGCATTTTCTTCCGGTTCATCATCATCAACCACCTTTTCCCCATTTTCAACATAGGATCAGGGTCATACTAACTGTCACTATCCATCTTGATTCAATGCCACATTCCTGCCTTCTTTGACACTCATGCCTTACTGTTGCAGATCTTCTCTCACACAATCCATCTACCTCCTTGCTCTATGCCATCATTTTCTCTTGGCTTCTTCCTGTCTGCCCCAAATCTTCATCATCAGATTGCCTTCTCTTTTTAGCTCAGTGACCTGTTGGCATAATGATTAAGGTCTTTGCCTTCAATGCATAAGGTGCAAGGTTCGATCCTGACTTCTGGTTGATATCTATTTCATAGTTTGCATGTTCTCCCTGTGACTCTGTGGGATTCCTCCCACCTCTGAAAAACATACTGAGTGTTTCCATCTCATACTCACCAATGAATGGAGCTGTGGGCAGCAGCAGAGACTCTACATGGTGCCCTCTAGGAGTAAAGTTGTACAGACCAACCGCTTTGGACATTTACTTTGATGTTCAGTAACCTCAGGATAGGGGATCACAGACTGTGTGCCTTGGCAGGGCTAGCCACTTGATGGTGTAAAATATGGCTCTAGGTGATTAGGTCATAAGCTTATTGAGGAAGTACTTTATACACAACTTATATCTAACAAAGCATGCCTTCTTTTACCTTATCATTTCAGTTTCAGGAGCAGACATACTACTGAGACTGCTCTCATTAAGTCCATTCAAGTCCACCTTGTGGCAAGGGATCAGCATTGTCTCTTGTTTGACAATGTAGATCATGTGAGTATCATTTAGTGCCTGCAGTCCTACTGTGACCTTTTGCCCATGGTACATGAATAGTTTACTTTTTATATTTTTGGGGCATACTCAGAAGATATTTCTGGTATAAAGTCTTCCTTCAGCTTCTCTTTGCAGTGTGAGGTACCACTGAGCTCCATCTTGGGCCTATTGTTAATAATTTAGATGCTTCCACTAGAAGTGATTTAAAGGAGAAGTTTAAGGTATCACTGCTTTTCAGATGATACCCAGCTGCACCTCTCTTTCCCCAGAAATCTGTGGTAGCTCTGGGTTTCTTTGAGTTATTTGGATGCTATCCTTCACTGGATCAGGAGTAGTTTGTTAAGGTTTAACCATGGCGAGAATGAGGCTTTGATTATTCACCAGGCTTGAGGCTTTCTAAAGTCTCTGTTCTTGTTCAAGTCATAATTTATGCAGAAATCAGACTTGAGTTTGTCTATAAAGTGAGTAATTTGGCAGTGATTATTGAGGAGCTTCTACTTAGGGACCTGTTGATGACTGCTGCTAAATCATCTTACTATCTGCTGAGAAACAGTATCCAGGTTAGGTACCTCACTCTCCTAGAAGAATTTAGAGGGGGGTTGCATGATTTGGTTTACTACTGTTTGAAGTATTGCAATTCTAAACAGCAAGCAAGGAGCAGTCCTAGTGAGAACATAACAGCAAAACAGTAACACTTCTGAAGAAGCTGGACAAACGATGTAGGAAAGCAAATACATTTAAAAGCAAAAATATTACTCCATATACAATACACAAAGCTTTCAGGTCCAAAACCCCTTCCTCAGTGTAATCACTTCTTTGAAAGTACTGCAATTCTATTCATGAATGTTTTCTCAAGCATATCTGGAAAATAGACAGCAAGCTGTTCTTTGGCAAAACAATTTATCTTCACTACTACCAGTCAATATCGGAGTACCCCAGGGCTCTATCCTAGGTCCCCTTCTCTTTTCTTTATTTATTAACAATCTACATGATGCCATACCACAAGCCACATGTATTCAATACGCTGATGACTCCACCTTAATCTGTACCGCCGAGAACATAGCCACTCTACACTCCCTTACCCAAACTGTTTTTCAAAATGTTGAAAACTGGTTTATGCAACACTGCCTCCTCCTAAATCCTAAAAAAACTAAATTACTGCTTTTCACCCCTACTCACAAATCACCTACTCCATTCCTCTCTTTAACCTCCAACAATGGTACTATCATTACCCCAGATACTACAACCCGCCTTCTAGGTGTAACTATTGATAATCGTCTCAGCTTTGACGAACACATCAACTCCACTATAAAGTCTGTTAATAAAAAACTTGGTACCCTCTATAGAATCAAAGCCTTCCTTACCCCTTCTGCTAAGAAAACTATTGCCCAAACACACCTCATTTCTACCCTGTTCTATGCCTCTATCATTTATACTAACCTATCCAAGACTAATCTCTTGAAACTCTCCACCTGTTATAATAGCATAGCTAGATTCATCACAAGCTCCCCCTTTAAAACTCACCACTGCCTTAACCTCAAACAACTAGGATGGCTAGAATTGAAAAAACATATACTCTGTCAACAATTACTTATTACTCAAAAGATCCTACACCACCCTAACAACACACCTATCCTCACCAATCTAATTACACCCTATACAAATCTATCCACACTCCGCTCTGCTAATAAGCTTTTAGTTTCCTCAAATAAAGCTAATAACAAAGCTGGGGATTCTCTCTTCTCAAACTCTGCAGGAAAAATCTGGAACCAGCTTCCTGCGGAAATATCTACCCTTGCATCTACTTCTCTTTTTAAAAAACACCTAAAAGAACATCTAAAAACTCATTGGCTTTGTCCATGCACTAACCCTGACTGACATTGGTCTCTCAACTTTTATTTTTTAATTACCCCTTTTCCCTACTCCTTTTACTTAACTATCCAATTCATATTACTTCTCCTTCTTTGAATGATGTATACACCACTTGTCCTCTCCTCCCTACCTGAGACTTGCACATACCTTCTACTGTGTGATGAATTATCAGTTAGTAGAGTCTCTATTAAACTTGCTATCATTTGAAATGTATTTTTATTTACTCTCTATGATAGCTATGTATGTTTATAAATTGTTAACTGTTGTAGTTCAATAATGTATCATGAATTTCTCTTTTTAAGACTAATACTAAATTATTCTGGAATCCTTCTTATGCCTATACATTGTTAACTTTTGCACCGTTCATGCTTGGAGCTTTTCTCCCCGGGCCTCTACTGAAAATGGACATATATCCAGCTAGACTAGCCCGGTTAACAAATGTAAAATAAATAAATAAAATAAATCTTTTGAGGCCCCAGCAGGTGGAGGACTGCACAACTTGACTACTTATTGGTTTCTTGAATTGTTATCACATTACCCCATTTTGTAGACACTGCACTGTTGTCAGTGGTGTTCTGTTGTGAATGTTATCTACTGGTACCTGTGTAGCTTCATTTGCATGATATGATCCTTTCTTTCTCACAGAATTGTCACTGCCATAGTGGCCGTCTTATCTACACCATCCAGCTGGCATAAGGCTGCTAGTGATTTCCAGAAGGTGATGGAACATTTATGGAATGTATTCTTAACAAGAATGCACCTTTCCTTTGCATTTTCTCTACCTTGTCAGCTTAAGCATTATACAATGATGGGGTCATGAAGACATACTTTTTTTTACAAGATAGATTTTATTTGATTATACTTAAGAATCTTGTGATGCCATAAACTTACTTGTATTTTAATTATGTTTTATTGTTTCTTATGTATTGTTGTTATGTGCTTTGTTGTTCTACTTGTAATATGCTTAGAAGTAACCTCTGAAATAAATTGACTGACTGCTTGATAGTGGACATGCTATTTTTGGCTTTTGTTGATCTTGCATAGTTTTGTTGTACTGTCTCTACCTTTAACAATAATGTACATGTTATTCTTGTAGTAGTGTGTTACTTCTAATCTATGTCTTATCAAAAACTGCCATTTGTGATGACCTCATTCACCTCATTGTGACAGACAGATAAATCTCCCAGTAAAGTAATGTAGCTCTCAAATCAAAGTTTAAAGTTAGTGACAGTCTAGATTTATGATTATGTCAAAAACCGCAAAGAGTTTACAGCAATATCTTTAAGGAACGTGTCAATTGTAGAACTACTTATAATACACAAAGCATTATTTTTGGTGTTTATCAAATCTTTTTTCATGACTCTGGAGACTGTCAAATGGTTTCATATGAGACAATATTTGAAATAATAATTATTAAACCCCCTTTATCAGCTTTGATACCATATGCTATTTTCTATGTGCATTAAACCTGAGTTAAAATGAGGTATGGAAAATTTCTTAACAGCTAACAAGCAGTTTTACGACCCCTGATAGATGGACACAGAGGTAGAGCTACTGACTATATTGCCAACAGTCTGACCTTCATGACAAATCTTGGTTGCTGGAAGACTTAATTGGAAATCAACAACTGTTGAGCTGCTGTTCTTCCCTGGGAGAGAGGAAGGTTAGGAATTAATGCCCATTTGCACCAGGAGCCACTATTTCAATGACACAGAAGGGCAAGAATGTGGTAGAATACAAGTGGATCGTACTGATGCCATTTGACTTCTGTATGCCACAATAGGGATGAGAAGAAGAAAAAGAAATGCACTAGCAATTGATTGACACAATGTATCACAATGCCACCTAAATCTACCCTAACCTCCCGAGGAACTACTTGCTCTTTTGTGGAATGCCTTGATCTAGGAAGGTTTTTTTTTTTAACAAGAAACATCTTTATTAAATTATCCCTTATGACACATGCAATCATATATTTACATAAATGAAAATAAACCTTATTGACATATTTTTCAGTTGCAAACATTATACATCACTTAGAATTTATCCAGTCATTCAAATTCTGCCTTCTTTTAGACCTCATTCCTCCTCCAGAAATGTATTCTGCATGTATTGTTCCCGCAATTCCCATTTTTGTTCTATGTAATCTGCTCCTACCCTTTTCTAAAGATCCCATTTCCAGTTGTTTTGTCTGTT